>NW_026123942.1:0-216927 GCF_025177605.1 Cucumis melo
GAAACGGGCTGAGCTCGAGGACTTCCGGTGCTCGTCCCAAGAAAACGCGAGCGGGAATGCCCCGGACTCAGTTTTCTCGTCCTGGGGTAAAAAGCGGTCCCCCCGACGGTTTCTTCCCTTTGCTCCGTATTGGTCATAAGTCTTTCGATCTTCGGGTCTCGTGCTCCGAGGACTTCAACCCACACTCCTGGCATGCTCCCTGACACGTTTTCCGGAGGTATAGGTCGGGAAGCGAGCTCGTTGGAGGGAGAACTGTGGTGCGACCCAAAACGGTCCAAAAGATGGCCGAAGCTTCCAACGAGTGGCGAACGCTCGTCCGGTGTCAGAAACCACTGGAAATGCACTTGCAGCGAAGGAAACGGGCTGAGCTCGAGGACTTCCGGTGCTCGTCCCAAGAAAACGCGAGCGGGACATGCCCCGGACTCAGTTTTCTCGTCCTGGGGTAAAAAGCGGTCCCCCCGACGGTTTCTTCCCTTTGCTCCGTATTGGTCATAAGTCTTTCGATCTTCGGGTCTCGTGCTCCGAGGACTTCAACCCACACTCCTGGCATGCTCCCTGACACGTTTTCCGGAGGTATAGGTCGGGAAGCGAGCTCGTTGGAGGGAGAACTGTGGTGCGACCCAAAACGGTCCAAAAGATGGCCGAAGCTTCCAACGAGTGGCGAACGCTCGTCCGGTGTCAGAAACCACTGGAAATGCACTTGCAGCGAAGGAAACGGGCTGAGCTCGAGGACTTCCGGTGCTCGTCCCAAGAAAACGCGAGCGGGAATGCCCCGGACTCAGTTTTCTCGTCCTGGGGTAAAAAGCGGTCCCCCGACGGTTTCTTCCCTTTGCTCCGTATTGGTCATAAGTCTTTCGATCTTCGGGTCTCGTGCTCCGAGGACTTCAACCCACACTCCTGGCATGCTCCCTGACACGTTTTCCGGAGGTATAGGTCGGGAAGCGAGCTCGTTGGAGGGAGAACTGTGGTGCGACCCAAAACGGTCCAAAAGATGGCCGAAGCTTCCAACGAGTGGCGAACGCTCGTCCGGTGTCAGAAACCACTGGAAATGCACTTGCAGCGAAGGAAACGGGCTGAGCTCGAGGACTTCCGGTGCTCGTCCCAAGAAAACGCGAGCGGGAATGCCCCGGACTCAGTTTTCTCGTCCTGGGGTAAAAAGCGGTCCCCCGACGGTTTCTTCCCTTTGCTCCGTATTGGTCATAAGTCTTTCGATCTTCGGGTCTCGTGCTCCGAGGACTTCAACCCACACTCCTGGCATGCTCCCTGACACGTTTTCCGGAGGTATAGGTCGGGAAGCGAGCTCGTTGGAGGGAGAACTGTGGTGCGACCCAAAACGGTCCAAAAGATGGCCGAAGCTTCCAACGAGTGGCGAACGCTCGTCCGGTGTCAGAAACCACTGGAAATGCACTTGCAGCGAAGGAAACGGGCTGAGCTCGAGGACTTCCGGTGCTCGTCCCAAGAAAACGCGAGCGGGAATGCCCCGGACTCAGTTTTCTCGTCCTGGGGTAAAAAGCGGTCCCCCGACGGTTTCTTCCCTTTGCTCCGTATTGGTCATAAGTCTTTCGATCTTCGGGTCTCGTGCTCCGAGGACTTCAACCCACACTCCTGGCATGCTCCCTGACACGTTTTCCGGAGGTATAGGTCGGGAAGCGAGCTCGTTGGAGGGAGAACTGTGGTGCGACCCAAAACGGTCCAAAAGATGGCCGAAGCTTCCAACGAGTGGCGAACGCTCGTCCGGTGTCAGAAACCACTGGAAATGCACTTGCAGCGAAGGAAACGGGCTGAGCTCGAGGACTTCCGGTGCTCGTCCCAAGAAAACGCGAGCGGGAATGCCCCGGACTCAGTTTTCTCGTCCTGGGGTAAAAAGCGGTCCCCCGACGGTTTCTTCCCTTTGCTCCGTATTGGTCATAAGTCTTTCGATCTTCGGGTCTCGTGCTCCGAGGACTTCAACCCACACTCCTGGCATGCTCCCTGACACGTTTTCCGGAGGTATAGGTCGGGAAGCGAGCTCGTTGGAGGGAGAACTGTGGTGCGACCCAAAACGGTCCAAAAGATGGCCGAAGCTTCCAACGAGTGGCGAACGCTCGTCCGGTGTCAGAAACCACTGGAAATGCACTTGCAGCGAAGGAAACGGGCTGAGCTCGAGGACTTCCGGTGCTCGTCCCAAGAAAACGCGAGCGGGAATGCCCCGGACTCAGTTTTCTCGTCCTGGGGTAAAAAGCGGTCCCCCGACGGTTTCTTCCCTTTGCTCCGTATTGGTCATAAGTCTTTCGATCTTCGGGTCTCGTGCTCCGAGGACTTCAACCCACACTCCTGGCATGCTCCCTGACACGTTTTCCGGAGGTATAGGTCGGGAAGCGAGCTCGTTGGAGGGAGAACTGTGGTGCGACCCAAAACGGTCCAAAAGATGGCCGAAGCTTCCAACGAGTGGCGAACGCTCGTCCGGTGTCAGAAACCACTGGAAATGCACTTGCAGCGAAGGAAACGGGCTGAGCTCGAGGACTTCCGGTGCTCGTCCCAAGAAAACGCGAGCGGGAATGCCCCGGACTCAGTTTTCTCGTCCTGGGGTAAAAAGCGGTCCCCCGACGGTTTCTTCCCTTTGCTCCGTATTGGTCATAAGTCTTTCGATCTTCGGGTCTCGTGCTCCGAGGACTTCAACCCACACTCCTGGCATGCTCCCTGACACGTTTTCCGGAGGTATAGGTCGGGAAGCGAGCTCGTTGGAGGGAGAACTGTGGTGCGACCCAAAACGGTCCAAAAGATGGCCGAAGCTTCCAACGAGTGGCGAACGCTCGTCCGGTGTCAGAAACCACTGGAAATGCACTTGCAGCGAAGGAAACGGGCTGAGCTCGAGGACTTCCGGTGCTCGTCCCAAGAAAACGCGAGCGGGAATGCCCCGGACTCAGTTTTCTCGTCCTGGGGTAAAAAGCGGTCCCCCGACGGTTTCTTCCCTTTGCTCCGTATTGGTCATAAGTCTTTCGATCTTCGGGTCTCGTGCTCCGAGGACTTCAACCCACACTCCTGGCATGCTCCCTGACACGTTTTCCGGAGGTATAGGTCGGGAAGCGAGCTCGTTGGAGGGAGAACTGTGGTGCGACCCAAAACGGTCCAAAAGATGGCCGAAGCTTCCAACGAGTGGCGAACGCTCGTCCGGTGTCAGAAACCACTGGAAATGCACTTGCAGCGAAGGAAACGGGCTGAGCTCGAGGACTTCCGGTGCTCGTCCCAAGAAAACGCGAGCGGGAATGCCCCGGACTCAGTTTTCTCGTCCTGGGGTAAAAAGCGGTCCCCCGACGGTTTCTTCCCTTTGCTCCGTATTGGTCATAAGTCTTTCGATCTTCGGGTCTCGTGCTCCGAGGACTTCAACCCACACTCCTGGCATGCTCCCTGACACGTTTTCCGGAGGTATAGGTCGGGAAGCGAGCTCGTTGGAGGGAGAACTGTGGTGCGACCCAAAACGGTCCAAAAGATGGCCGAAGCTTCCAACGAGTGGCGAACGCTCGTCCGGTGTCAGAAACCACTGGAAATGCACTTGCAGCGAAGGAAACGGGCTGAGCTCGAGGACTTCCGGTGCTCGTCCCAAGAAAACGCGAGCGGGAATGCCCCGGACTCAGTTTTCTCGTCCTGGGGTAAAAAGCGGTCCCCCGACGGTTTCTTCCCTTTGCTCCGTATTGGTCATAAGTCTTTCGATCTTCGGGTCTCGTGCTCCGAGGACTTCAACCCACACTCCTGGCATGCTCCCTGACACGTTTTCCGGAGGTATAGGTCGGGAAGCGAGCTCGTTGGAGGGAGAACTGTGGTGCGACCCAAAACGGTCCAAAAGATGGCCGAAGCTTCCAACGAGTGGCGAACGCTCGTCCGGTGTCAGAAACCACTGGAAATGCACTTGCAGCGAAGGAAACGGGCTGAGCTCGAGGACTTCCGGTGCTCGTCCCAAGAAAACGCGAGCGGGAATGCCCCGGACTCAGTTTTCTCGTCCTGGGGTAAAAAGCGGTCCCCCGACGGTTTCTTCCCTTTGCTCCGTATTGGTCATAAGTCTTTCGATCTTCGGGTCTCGTGCTCCGAGGACTTCAACCCACACTCCTGGCATGCTCCCTGACACGTTTTCCGGAGGTATAGGTCGGGAAGCGAGCTCGTTGGAGGGAGAACTGTGGTGCGACCCAAAACGGTCCAAAAGATGGCCGAAGCTTCCAACGAGTGGCGAACGCTCGTCCGGTGTCAGAAACCACTGGAAATGCACTTGCAGCGAAGGAAACGGGCTGAGCTCGAGGACTTCCGGTGCTCGTCCCAAGAAAACGCGAGCGGGAATGCCCCGGACTCAGTTTTCTCGTCCTGGGGTAAAAAGCGGTCCCCCGACGGTTTCTTCCCTTTGCTCCGTATTGGTCATAAGTCTTTCGATCTTCGGGTCTCGTGCTCCGAGGACTTCAACCCACACTCCTGGCATGCTCCCTGACACGTTTTCCGGAGGTATAGGTCGGGAAGCGAGCTCGTTGGAGGGAGAACTGTGGTGCGACCCAAAACGGTCCAAAAGATGGCCGAAGCTTCCAACGAGTGGCGAACGCTCGTCCGGTGTCAGAAACCACTGGAAATGCACTTGCAGCGAAGGAAACGGGCTGAGCTCGAGGACTTCCGGTGCTCGTCCCAAGAAAACGCGAGCGGGAATGCCCCGGACTCAGTTTTCTCGTCCTGGGGTAAAAAGCGGTCCCCCGACGGTTTCTTCCCTTTGCTCCGTATTGGTCATAAGTCTTTCGATCTTCGGGTCTCGTGCTCCGAGGACTTCAACCCACACTCCTGGCATGCTCCCTGACACGTTTTCCGGAGGTATAGGTCGGGAAGCGAGCTCGTTGGAGGGAGAACTGTGGTGCGACCCAAAACGGTCCAAAAGATGGCCGAAGCTTCCAACGAGTGGCGAACGCTCGTCCGGTGTCAGAAACCACTGGAAATGCACTTGCAGCGAAGGAAACGGGCTGAGCTCGAGGACTTCCGGTGCTCGTCCCAAGAAAACGCGAGCGGGAATGCCCCGGACTCAGTTTTCTCGTCCTGGGGTAAAAAGCGGTCCCCCGACGGTTTCTTCCCTTTGCTCCGTATTGGTCATAAGTCTTTCGATCTTCGGGTCTCGTGCTCCGAGGACTTCAACCCACACTCCTGGCATGCTCCCTGACACGTTTTCCGGAGGTATAGGTCGGGAAGCGAGCTCGTTGGAGGGAGAACTGTGGTGCGACCCAAAACGGTCCAAAAGATGGCCGAAGCTTCCAACGAGTGGCGAACGCTCGTCCGGTGTCAGAAACCACTGGAAATGCACTTGCAGCGAAGGAAACGGGCTGAGCTCGAGGACTTCCGGTGCTCGTCCCAAGAAAACGCGAGCGGGAATGCCCCGGACTCAGTTTTCTCGTCCTGGGGTAAAAAGCGGTCCCCCGACGGTTTCTTCCCTTTGCTCCGTATTGGTCATAAGTCTTTCGATCTTCGGGTCTCGTGCTCCGAGGACTTCAACCCACACTCCTGGCATGCTCCCTGACACGTTTTCCGGAGGTATAGGTCGGGAAGCGAGCTCGTTGGAGGGAGAACTGTGGTGCGACCCAAAACGGTCCAAAAGATGGCCGAAGCTTCCAACGAGTGGCGAACGCTCGTCCGGTGTCAGAAACCACTGGAAATGCACTTGCAGCGAAGGAAACGGGCTGAGCTCGAGGACTTCCGGTGCTCGTCCCAAGAAAACGCGAGCGGGAATGCCCCGGACTCAGTTTTCTCGTCCTGGGGTAAAAAGCGGTCCCCCGACGGTTTCTTCCCTTTGCTCCGTATTGGTCATAAGTCTTTCGATCTTCGGGTCTCGTGCTCCGAGGACTTCAACCCACACTCCTGGCATGCTCCCTGACACGTTTTCCGGAGGTATAGGTCGGGAAGCGAGCTCGTTGGAGGGAGAACTGTGGTGCGACCCAAAACGGTCCAAAAGATGGCCGAAGCTTCCAACGAGTGGCGAACGCTCGTCCGGTGTCAGAAACCACTGGAAATGCACTTGCAGCGAAGGAAACGGGCTGAGCTCGAGGACTTCCGGTGCTCGTCCCAAGAAAACGCGAGCGGGAATGCCCCGGACTCAGTTTTCTCGTCCTGGGGTAAAAAGCGGTCCCCCGACGGTTTCTTCCCTTTGCTCCGTATTGGTCATAAGTCTTTCGATCTTCGGGTCTCGTGCTCCGAGGACTTCAACCCACACTCCTGGCATGCTCCCTGACACGTTTTCCGGAGGTATAGGTCGGGAAGCGAGCTCGTTGGAGGGAGAACTGTGGTGCGACCCAAAACGGTCCAAAAGATGGCCGAAGCTTCCAACGAGTGGCGAACGCTCGTCCGGTGTCAGAAACCACTGGAAATGCACTTGCAGCGAAGGAAACGGGCTGAGCTCGAGGACTTCCGGTGCTCGTCCCAAGAAAACGCGAGCGGGAATGCCCCGGACTCAGTTTTCTCGTCCTGGGGTAAAAAGCGGTCCCCCGACGGTTTCTTCCCTTTGCTCCGTATTGGTCATAAGTCTTTCGATCTTCGGGTCTCGTGCTCCGAGGACTTCAACCCACACTCCTGGCATGCTCCCTGACACGTTTTCCGGAGGTATAGGTCGGGAAGCGAGCTCGTTGGAGGGAGAACTGTGGTGCGACCCAAAACGGTCCAAAAGATGGCCGAAGCTTCCAACGAGTGGCGAACGCTCGTCCGGTGTCAGAAACCACTGGAAATGCACTTGCAGCGAAGGAAACGGGCTGAGCTCGAGGACTTCCGGTGCTCGTCCCAAGAAAACGCGAGCGGGAATGCCCCGGACTCAGTTTTCTCGTCCTGGGGTAAAAAGCGGTCCCCCGACGGTTTCTTCCCTTTGCTCCGTATTGGTCATAAGTCTTTCGATCTTCGGGTCTCGTGCTCCGAGGACTTCAACCCACACTCCTGGCATGCTCCCTGACACGTTTTCCGGAGGTATAGGTCGGGAAGCGAGCTCGTTGGAGGGAGAACTGTGGTGCGACCCAAAACGGTCCAAAAGATGGCCGAAGCTTCCAACGAGTGGCGAACGCTCGTCCGGTGTCAGAAACCACTGGAAATGCACTTGCAGCGAAGGAAACGGGCTGAGCTCGAGGACTTCCGGTGCTCGTCCCAAGAAAACGCGAGCGGGAATGCCCCGGACTCAGTTTTCTCGTCCTGGGGTAAAAAGCGGTCCCCCGACGGTTTCTTCCCTTTGCTCCGTATTGGTCATAAGTCTTTCGATCTTCGGGTCTCGTGCTCCGAGGACTTCAACCCACACTCCTGGCATGCTCCCTGACACGTTTTCCGGAGGTATAGGTCGGGAAGCGAGCTCGTTGGAGGGAGAACTGTGGTGCGACCCAAAACGGTCCAAAAGATGGCCGAAGCTTCCAACGAGTGGCGAACGCTCGTCCGGTGTCAGAAACCACTGGAAATGCACTTGCAGCGAAGGAAACGGGCTGAGCTCGAGGACTTCCGGTGCTCGTCCCAAGAAAACGCGAGCGGGAATGCCCCGGACTCAGTTTTCTCGTCCTGGGGTAAAAAGCGGTCCCCCGACGGTTTCTTCCCTTTGCTCCGTATTGGTCATAAGTCTTTCGATCTTCGGGTCTCGTGCTCCGAGGACTTCAACCCACACTCCTGGCATGCTCCCTGACACGTTTTCCGGAGGTATAGGTCGGGAAGCGAGCTCGTTGGAGGGAGAACTGTGGTGCGACCCAAAACGGTCCAAAAGATGGCCGAAGCTTCCAACGAGTGGCGAACGCTCGTCCGGTGTCAGAAACCACTGGAAATGCACTTGCAGCGAAGGAAACGGGCTGAGCTCGAGGACTTCCGGTGCTCGTCCCAAGAAAACGCGAGCGGGAATGCCCCGGACTCAGTTTTCTCGTCCTGGGGTAAAAAGCGGTCCCCCGACGGTTTCTTCCCTTTGCTCCGTATTGGTCATAAGTCTTTCGATCTTCGGGTCTCGTGCTCCGAGGACTTCAACCCACACTCCTGGCATGCTCCCTGACACGTTTTCCGGAGGTATAGGTCGGGAAGCGAGCTCGTTGGAGGGAGAACTGTGGTGCGACCCAAAACGGTCCAAAAGATGGCCGAAGCTTCCAACGAGTGGCGAACGCTCGTCCGGTGTCAGAAACCACTGGAAATGCACTTGCAGCGAAGGAAACGGGCTGAGCTCGAGGACTTCCGGTGCTCGTCCCAAGAAAACGCGAGCGGGAATGCCCCGGACTCAGTTTTCTCGTCCTGGGGTAAAAAGCGGTCCCCCGACGGTTTCTTCCCTTTGCTCCGTATTGGTCATAAGTCTTTCGATCTTCGGGTCTCGTGCTCCGAGGACTTCAACCCACACTCCTGGCATGCTCCCTGACACGTTTTCCGGAGGTATAGGTCGGGAAGCGAGCTCGTTGGAGGGAGAACTGTGGTGCGACCCAAAACGGTCCAAAAGATGGCCGAAGCTTCCAACGAGTGGCGAACGCTCGTCCGGTGTCAGAAACCACTGGAAATGCACTTGCAGCGAAGGAAACGGGCTGAGCTCGAGGACTTCCGGTGCTCGTCCCAAGAAAACGCGAGCGGGAATGCCCCGGACTCAGTTTTCTCGTCCTGGGGTAAAAAGCGGTCCCCCGACGGTTTCTTCCCTTTGCTCCGTATTGGTCATAAGTCTTTCGATCTTCGGGTCTCGTGCTCCGAGGACTTCAACCCACACTCCTGGCATGCTCCCTGACACGTTTTCCGGAGGTATAGGTCGGGAAGCGAGCTCGTTGGAGGGAGAACTGTGGTGCGACCCAAAACGGTCCAAAAGATGGCCGAAGCTTCCAACGAGTGGCGAACGCTCGTCCGGTGTCAGAAACCACTGGAAATGCACTTGCAGCGAAGGAAACGGGCTGAGCTCGAGGACTTCCGGTGCTCGTCCCAAGAAAACGCGAGCGGGAATGCCCCGGACTCAGTTTTCTCGTCCTGGGGTAAAAAGCGGTCCCCCGACGGTTTCTTCCCTTTGCTCCGTATTGGTCATAAGTCTTTCGATCTTCGGGTCTCGTGCTCCGAGGACTTCAACCCACACTCCTGGCATGCTCCCTGACACGTTTTCCGGAGGTATAGGTCGGGAAGCGAGCTCGTTGGAGGGAGAACTGTGGTGCGACCCAAAACGGTCCAAAAGATGGCCGAAGCTTCCAACGAGTGGCGAACGCTCGTCCGGTGTCAGAAACCACTGGAAATGCACTTGCAGCGAAGGAAACGGGCTGAGCTCGAGGACTTCCGGTGCTCGTCCCAAGAAAACGCGAGCGGGAATGCCCCGGACTCAGTTTTCTCGTCCTGGGGTAAAAAGCGGTCCCCCGACGGTTTCTTCCCTTTGCTCCGTATTGGTCATAAGTCTTTCGATCTTCGGGTCTCGTGCTCCGAGGACTTCAACCCACACTCCTGGCATGCTCCCTGACACGTTTTCCGGAGGTATAGGTCGGGAAGCGAGCTCGTTGGAGGGAGAACTGTGGTGCGACCCAAAACGGTCCAAAAGATGGCCGAAGCTTCCAACGAGTGGCGAACGCTCGTCCGGTGTCAGAAACCACTGGAAATGCACTTGCAGCGAAGGAAACGGGCTGAGCTCGAGGACTTCCGGTGCTCGTCCCAAGAAAACGCGAGCGGGAATGCCCCGGACTCAGTTTTCTCGTCCTGGGGTAAAAAGCGGTCCCCCGACGGTTTCTTCCCTTTGCTCCGTATTGGTCATAAGTCTTTCGATCTTCGGGTCTCGTGCTCCGAGGACTTCAACCCACACTCCTGGCATGCTCCCTGACACGTTTTCCGGAGGTATAGGTCGGGAAGCGAGCTCGTTGGAGGGAGAACTGTGGTGCGACCCAAAACGGTCCAAAAGATGGCCGAAGCTTCCAACGAGTGGCGAACGCTCGTCCGGTGTCAGAAACCACTGGAAATGCACTTGCAGCGAAGGAAACGGGCTGAGCTCGAGGACTTCCGGTGCTCGTCCCAAGAAAACGCGAGCGGGAATGCCCCGGACTCAGTTTTCTCGTCCTGGGGTAAAAAGCGGTCCCCCGACGGTTTCTTCCCTTTGCTCCGTATTGGTCATAAGTCTTTCGATCTTCGGGTCTCGTGCTCCGAGGACTTCAACCCACACTCCTGGCATGCTCCCTGACACGTTTTCCGGAGGTATAGGTCGGGAAGCGAGCTCGTTGGAGGGAGAACTGTGGTGCGACCCAAAACGGTCCAAAAGATGGCCGAAGCTTCCAACGAGTGGCGAACGCTCGTCCGGTGTCAGAAACCACTGGAAATGCACTTGCAGCGAAGGAAACGGGCTGAGCTCGAGGACTTCCGGTGCTCGTCCCAAGAAAACGCGAGCGGGAATGCCCCGGACTCAGTTTTCTCGTCCTGGGGTAAAAAGCGGTCCCCCGACGGTTTCTTCCCTTTGCTCCGTATTGGTCATAAGTCTTTCGATCTTCGGGTCTCGTGCTCCGAGGACTTCAACCCACACTCCTGGCATGCTCCCTGACACGTTTTCCGGAGGTATAGGTCGGGAAGCGAGCTCGTTGGAGGGAGAACTGTGGTGCGACCCAAAACGGTCCAAAAGATGGCCGAAGCTTCCAACGAGTGGCGAACGCTCGTCCGGTGTCAGAAACCACTGGAAATGCACTTGCAGCGAAGGAAACGGGCTGAGCTCGAGGACTTCCGGTGCTCGTCCCAAGAAAACGCGAGCGGGAATGCCCCGGACTCAGTTTTCTCGTCCTGGGGTAAAAAGCGGTCCCCCGACGGTTTCTTCCCTTTGCTCCGTATTGGTCATAAGTCTTTCGATCTTCGGGTCTCGTGCTCCGAGGACTTCAACCCACACTCCTGGCATGCTCCCTGACACGTTTTCCGGAGGTATAGGTCGGGAAGCGAGCTCGTTGGAGGGAGAACTGTGGTGCGACCCAAAACGGTCCAAAAGATGGCCGAAGCTTCCAACGAGTGGCGAACGCTCGTCCGGTGTCAGAAACCACTGGAAATGCACTTGCAGCGAAGGAAACGGGCTGAGCTCGAGGACTTCCGGTGCTCGTCCCAAGAAAACGCGAGCGGGAATGCCCCGGACTCAGTTTTCTCGTCCTGGGGTAAAAAGCGGTCCCCCGACGGTTTCTTCCCTTTGCTCCGTATTGGTCATAAGTCTTTCGATCTTCGGGTCTCGTGCTCCGAGGACTTCAACCCACACTCCTGGCATGCTCCCTGACACGTTTTCCGGAGGTATAGGTCGGGAAGCGAGCTCGTTGGAGGGAGAACTGTGGTGCGACCCAAAACGGTCCAAAAGATGGCCGAAGCTTCCAACGAGTGGCGAACGCTCGTCCGGTGTCAGAAACCACTGGAAATGCACTTGCAGCGAAGGAAACGGGCTGAGCTCGAGGACTTCCGGTGCTCGTCCCAAGAAAACGCGAGCGGGAATGCCCCGGACTCAGTTTTCTCGTCCTGGGGTAAAAAGCGGTCCCCCGACGCGTTTCTTCCCTTTGCTCCGTATTGGTCATAAGTCTTTCGATCTTCGGGTCTCGTGCTCCGAGGACTTCAACCCACACTCCTGGCATGCTCCCTGACACGTTTTCCGGAGGTATAGGTCGGGAAGCGAGCTCGTTGGAGGGAGAACTGTGGTGCGACCCAAAACGGTCCAAAAGATGGCCGAAGCTTCCAACGAGTGGCGAACGCTCGTCCGGTGTCAGAAACCACTGGAAATGCACTTGCAGCGAAGGAAACGGGCTGAGCTCGAGGACTTCCGGTGCTCGTCCCAAGAAAACGCGAGCGGGAATGCCCCGGACTCAGTTTTCTCGTCCTGGGGTAAAAAGCGGTCCCCCGACGGTTTCTTCCCTTTGCTCCGTATTGGTCATAAGTCTTTCGATCTTCGGGTCTCGTGCTCCGAGGACTTCAACCCACACTCCTGGCATGCTCCCTGACACGTTTTCCGGAGGTATAGGTCGGGAAGCGAGCTCGTTGGAGGGAGAACTGTGGTGCGACCCAAAACGGTCCAAAAGATGGCCGAAGCTTCCAACGAGTGGCGAACGCTCGTCCGGTGTCAGAAACCACTGGAAATGCACTTGCAGCGAAGGAAACGGGCTGAGCTCGAGGACTTCCGGTGCTCGTCCCAAGAAAACGCGAGCGGGAATGCCCCGGACTCAGTTTTCTCGTCCTGGGGTAAAAAGCGGTCCCCCGACGGTTTCTTCCCTTTGCTCCGTATTGGTCATAAGTCTTTCGATCTTCGGGTCTCGTGCTCCGAGGACTTCAACCCACACTCCTGGCATGCTCCCTGACACGTTTTCCCGGAGGTATAGGTCGGGAAGCGAGCTCGTTGGAGGGAGAACTGTGGTGCGACCCAAAAACGGTCCAAAAGATGGCCGAAGCTTCCAACGAGTGGCGAACGCTCGTCCGGTGTCAGAAAACCACTGGAAATGCACTTGCAGCGAAGGAAACGGGCTGAGCTCGAGGACTTCCGGTGCTCGTCCCAAGAAAACGCGAGCGGGAATGCCCCGGACTCAGTTTTCTCGTCCTGGGGTAAAAAGCGGTCCCCCGACGGTTTCTTCCCTTTGCTCCGTATTGGTCATAAGTCTTTCGATCTTCGGGTCTCGTGCTCCGAGGACTTCAACCCACACTCCTGGCATGCTCCCTGACACGTTTTCCGGAGGTATAGGTCGGGAAGCGAGCTCGTTGGAGGGAGAACTGTGGTGCGACCCAAAACGGTCCAAAAGATGGCCGAAGGCTTCCAACGAGTGGCGAACGCTCGTCCGGTGTCAGAAACCACTGGAAATGCACTTGCAGCGAAGGAAACGGGCTGAGCTCGAGGACTTCCGGTGCTCGTCCCAAGAAAACGCGAGCGGGAAAGCCCCGGACTCAGTTTTCTCGTCCTGGGGTAAAAAGCGGTCCCCCGACGGTTTCTTCCCTTTGCTCCGTATTGGTCAGTAAGTCTTTCGATCTTCGGGTCTCGTGCTCCGAGGACTTCAACCCACACTCCTGGCATGCTCCCTGACACGTTTTCCGGAGGTATAGGTCGGGAAGCGAGCTCGTTGGAGGGAGAAATGTGGTGCGACCCCAAAACGGTCCAAAAGATGGCCGAAGCTTCCAACGAGTGGCGAACGCTCGTCCGGTGTCAGAAAACCACTGGAAATGCACTTGCAGCGAAGGAATCGGGCTGAGCTCGAGGACTTCCGGTGCTCGTCCCAAGAAAACGCGAGCGGGAATGCCCCGGACTCAGTTTTCTCGTCCTGGGGTAAAAAGCGGTCCCCCGACGGTTTCTTCCCTTTGCTCCGTATTGGTCATAAGTCTTTCGATCTTCGGGGTCTCGTGCTCCGAGGACTTCAACCCACACTCCTGGCATGCTCCCTGACACGTTTTCCGGAGGTATAGGTCGGAAGCGAGCTCGTTGGAGGGAGAACTGTGGTGCGACCCAAAACGGTCCAAAAGATGGCCGAAGCTTCCAACGAGTGGCGAACGCTCGTCCCGGTGTCAGAAACCACTGGAAATGCACTTGCAGCGAAGGAAACGGGCTGAGCTCGAGGACTTCCGGTGCTCGTCCCAAGAAAACGCGAGCGGGAATGCCCCGGACTCAGTTTTCTCGTCCTGGGGTAAAAAGCGGTCCCCCGACGGTTTCTTCCCTTTGCTCCGTATTGGTCATAAGTCTTTCGATCTTCGGGTCTCGTGCTCCGAGGACTTCAACCCACACTCCTGGCATGCTCCCTGACACGTTTTCCGGAGGTATAGGTCGGGAAGCGAGCTCGTTGGAGGGAGAACTGTGGTGCGACCCAAAACGGTCCAAAAGATGGCCGAAGCTTCCAACGAGTGGCGAACGCTCGTCCGGTGTCAGAAACCACTGGAAATGCACTTGCAGCGAAGGAAACGGGCTGAGCTCGAGGGACTTCCGGTGCTCGTCCCAAGAAAACGCGAGCGGGAATGCCCCCGGACCTCAGTTTTCTCGTCCTGGGGTAAAAAGCGGTCCCCCGACGGTTTCTTCCCTTTGCTCCGTATTGGTCATAAGTCTTTCGATCTTCGGGTCTCGTGCTCCGAGGACTTCAACCCACACTCCTGGCATGCTCCCTGACACGTTTTCCGGAGGTATAGGTCGGGAAGCGAGCTCGTTGGAGGGAGAACTGTGGTGCGACCCAAAACGGTCCAAAAGATGGCCGAGAGCTTCCAACGAGTGGCGAACGCTCGTCCGGTGTCAGAAACCACTGGAAATGCACTTGCAGCGAAGGAAACGGGCTGAGCTCGAGGACTTCCGGTGCTCGTCCCAAGAAAAACGCGAGCGGGAATGCCCCGGACTCAGTTTTCCTCGTCCTGGGGTAAAAAGCGGTCCCCCCGACGGTTTCTTCCCTTTGCTCCGTATTGGTCATAAGTCTTTCGATCTTCGGGTCTCGTGCTCCGAGGACTTCAACCCACACTCCTGGCATGCTCCCTGACACGTTTTCCCGGAGGTATAGGTCGGGAAGCGAGCTCGTTGGAGGGAGAACTGTGGTGCGACCCAAAACGGTCCAAAAGATGGGCCGAAGCTTCCAACGAGTGGCGAACGCTCGTCCGGTGTCAGAAACCACTGGAAATGCACTTGCAGCGAAGGAAACGGGCTGAGCTCGAGGACTTCCGGTGCTCGTCCCAAGAAAACGCGAGCGGGAATGCCCCGGACTCAGTTTTCTCGTCCTGGGGTAAAAAGCGGTCCCCCGACGGTTTCTTCCCTTTGCTCCGTATTGGTCATAAGTCTTTCGATCTTCGGGTCTCGTGCTCCGAGGACTTCAACCCACACTCCTGGCATGCTCCCTGACACGTTTTCCCGGAGGTATAGGTCGGGAAGCGAGCTCGTTGGAGGGAGAACTGTGGTGCGACCCAAAACGGTCCAAAAGATGGCCGAAGCTTCCAACGAGTGGCGAACGCTCGTCCGGTGTCAGAAACCACTGGAAATGCACTTGCAGCGAAGGAAACGGGCTGAGCTCGAGGACTTCCGGTGCTCGTCCCAAGAAAACGCGAGCGGGAATGCCCCGGACTCAGTTTTCTCGTCCTGGGGTAAAAAGCGGTCCCCCGACGGTTTCTTCCCTTTGCTCCGTATTGGTCATAAGTCTCTTCGATCTTCGGGTCTCGTGCTCCGAGGACTTCAACCCACACTCCCTGGCATGCTCCCTGACACGTTTTCCGGAGGGTATAGGTCGGGAAGCGAGCTCGTTGGAGGGAGAACTGTGGTGCGACCCAAAACGGTCCAAAAGATGGCCGAAGCTTCCAACGAGTGGCGAACGCTCGTCCGGTGTCAGAAACCACTGGAAATGCACTTGCAGCGAAGGAAACGGGCTGAGCTCGAGGACTTCCGGTGCTCGTCCCCAAGAAAACGCGAGCGGGAATGCCCCGGACTCAGTTTTCTCGTCCTGGGGTAAAAAGCGGTCCCCCGACGGTTTCTTCCCTTTGCTCCGTATTGGTCATAAGTCTTTCGATCTTCGGGTCTCGTGCTCCGAGGACTTCAACCCACACTCCTGGCATGCTCCCTGACACGTTTTCCGGAGGTATAGGTCGGGAAGCGAGCTCGTTGGAGGGAGAACTGTGGTGCGACCCAAAACGGTCCAAAAGATGGCCGAAGCTTCCAACGAGTGGCGAACGCTCGTCCGTGTCAGAAACCACTGGAAATGCACTTGCAGCGAAGGAAACGGGCTGAGCTCGAGGACTTCCGGTGCTCGTCCCAAGAAAACGCGAGCGGGAATGCCCCGGACTCAGTTTTCCTCGTCCTGGGGTAAAAAGCGGTCCCCCCGACGGTTTCTTCCCTTTGCTCCGTATTGGTCATAAGTCTTTCGATCTTCGGGTCTCGTGCTCCGAGGACTTCAACCCACACTCCTGGCATGCTCCCTGACACGTTTTCCGGAGTATAGGTCGGGAAGCGAGCTCGTTGGAGGGAGAACTGTGGTGCGACCCAAAACGGTCCAAAAGATGGCCGAAGCTTCCAACGAGTGGCGAACGCTCGTCCGGTGTCAGAAACCACTGGAAATGCACTTGCAGCGAAGGAAACGGGCTGAGCTCGAGGACTTCCGGTGCTCGTCCCAAGAAAACGCGAGCGGGAATGCCCCGGACTCAGTTTTCTCGTCCTGGGGTAAAAAGCGGTCCCCCGACGGTTTCTTCCCTTTGCTCCGTATTGGTCATAAGTCTTTCGATCTTCGGGTCTCGTGCTCCGAGGACTTCAACCCACACTCCTGGCATGCTCCCTGACACGTTTTCCGGAGGTATAGGTCGGGAAGCGAGCTCGTTGGAGGGAGAACTGTGGTGCGACCCAAAACGGTCCAAAAGATGGCCCGAAGCTTCCAACGAGTGGCGAAACGCTCGTACCGGTGTCAGAAACCACTGGAAATGCACTTGCAGCGAAGGAAACGGGCTGAGCTCGAGGACTTCCGGTGCTCGTCCCAAGAAAACGCGAGCGGGAATGCCCCGGACTCAGTTTTCTCGTCCTGGGGTAAAAAGCGGTCCCCCGACGGTTTTCTTCCCTTTGCTCCGTATTGGTCATAAGTCTTTCGATCTTCGGGTCTCGTGCTCCGAGGACTTCAACCCACACTCCTGGCATGCTCCCTGACACGTTTTCCCGGAGGTATAGGTCGGGAAGCGAGCTCGTTGGAGGGAGAACTGTGGTGCGACCCCAAAACGGTCCAAAAGATGGCCGAAGCTTCCAACGAGTGGCGAAACGCTCGTCCGGTGTCAGAAACCACTGGAAATGCACTTGCAGCCGAAGGAAACGGGCTGAGCTCGAGGACTTCCGGTGCTCGTCCCAAGAAAACGCGAGCGGGAATGCCCCGGACTCAGTTTTCTCGTCCTGGGGTAAAAAGCGGTCCCCCGACGGTTTCTTCCCTTTGCTCCGTATTGGTCATAAGTCTTTCGATCTTCGGGTCTCGTGCTCCGAGGACTTCAACCCACACTCCTGGCATGCTCCCTGACACGTTTTCCGGAGGTATAGGTCGGGAAGCGAGCTCGTTGGAGGGAGAACTGTGGTGCGACCCAAAACGGTCCAAAAGATGGCCGAAGCTTCCAACGAGTGGCGAACGCTCGTCCGGTGTCAGAAACCACTGGAAATGCACTTGCAGCGAAGGAAACGGGCTGAGCTCGAGGACTTCCGGTGCTCGTCCCAAGAAAACGCGAGCGGGAATGCCCCGGACTCAGTTTTCTCGTCCTGGGGTAAAAAGCGGGTCCCCCGACGGTTTCTTCCCTTTGCTCCGTATTGGTCATAAGTCTTTCGATCTTCGGGTCTCGTGCTCCGAGGACTTCAACCCACACTCCTGGCATGCTCCCTGACACGTTTTCCGGAGGTATAGGTCGGGAAGCGAGCTCGTTGGAGGGAGAACTGTGGTGCGACCCAAAACGGTCCAAAAGATGGCCGAAGCTTCCAACGAGTGGCGAACGCTCGTCCGGTGTCAGAAACCACTGGAAATGCACTTGCAGCGAAGGAAACGGGCTGAGCTCGAGGACTTCCGGTGCTCGTCCCAAGAAAACGCGAGCGGGAATGCCCCGGACTCAGTTTTCTCGTCCTGGGGTAAAAAGCGGTCCCCCGACGGTTTCTTCCCTTTGCTCCGTATTGGTCATAAGTCTTTCGATCTTCGGGTCTCGTGCTCCGAGGACTTCAACCCACACTCCTGGCATGCTCCCTGACACGTTTTCCGGAGGTATAGGTCGGGAAGCGAGCTCGTTGGAGGGAGAACTGTGGTGCGACCCAAAACGGTCCAAAAGATGGCCGAAGCTTCCAACGAGTGGCGAACGCTCGTCCGGTGTCAGAAACCACTGGAAATGCACTTGCAGCGAAGGAAACGGGCTGAGCTCGAGGAATTCCGGTGCTCGTCCCAAGAAAACGCGAGCGGGAATGCCCCGGACTCAGTTTTCTCGTCCTGGGGTAAAAAGCGGTCCCCCGACGGTTTCTTCCCTTTGCTCCGTATTGGTCATAAGTCTTTCGATCTTCGGGTCTCGTGCTCCGAGGACTTCAACCCACACTCCTGGCATGCTCCCTGACACGTTTTCCGGAGGTATAGGTCGGGAAGCGAGCTCGTTGGAGGGAGAACTGTGGTGCGACCCAAAACGGTCCAAAAGATGGCCGAAGCTTCCAACGAGTGGCGAACGCTCGTCCGGTGTCAGAAACCACTGGAAATGCACTTGCAGCGAAGGAAACGGGCTGAGCTCGAGGACTTCCGGTGCTCGTCCCAAGAAAACGCGAGCGGGAATGCCCCGGACTCAGTTTTCTCGTCCTGGGGTAAAAAGCGGTCCCCCGACGGTTTCTTCCCTTTGCTCCGTATTGGTCATAAGTCTTTCGATCTTCGGGTCTCGTGCTCCGAGGACTTCAACCCACACTCCTGGCATGCTCCCTGACACGTTTTCCGGAGGTATAGGTCGGGAAGCGAGCTCGTTGGAGGGAGAACTGTGGTGCGACCCAAAACGGTCCAAAAGATGGCCGAAGCTTCCAACGAGTGGCGAACGCTCGTCCGGTGTCAGAAACCACTGGAAATGCACTTGCAGCGAAGGAAACGGGCTGAGCTCGAGGACTTCCGGTGCTCGTCCCAAGAAAACGCGAGCGGGAATGCCCTGGACTCAGTTTTCTCGTCCTGGGGTAAAAAGCGGTCCCCCCGACGGTTTCTTCCCTTTGCTCCGTATTGGTCATAAGTCTTTCGATCTTCGGGTCTCGTGCTCCGAGGACTTCAACCCACACTCCTGGCATGCTCCCTGACACGTTTTCCGGAGGTATAGGTCGGGAAGCGAGCTCGTTGGAGGGAGAACTGTGGTGCGACCCAAAACGGTCCAAAAGAAGGCCGAAGCTTCCAACGAGTGGCGAACGCTCGTCCGGTGTCAGAAACCACTGGAAATGCACTTGCAGCGAAGGAAACGGGCTGAGCTCGAGGACTTCCGGTGCTCGTCCCAAGAAAACGCGAGCGGGAATGCCCCGGACTCAGTTTTCTCGTCCTGGGGTAAAAAGCGGTCCCCCGACGGTTTCTTCCCTTTGCTCCGTATTGGTCATAAGTCTTTCGATCTTCGGGTCTCGTGCTCCGAGGACTTCAACCCACACTCCTGGCATGCTCCCTGACACGTTTTCCGGAGGTATAGGTCGGGAAGCGAGCTCGTTGGAGGGAGAACTGTGGTGCGACCCAAAACGGTCCAAAAGATGGCCGAAGCTTCCAACGAGTGGCGAACGCTCGTCCGGTGTCAGAAACCACTGGAAATGCACTTGCAGCGAAGGAAACGGGCTGAGCTCGAGGACTTCCGGTGCTCGTCCCAAGAAAACGCGAGCGGGAATGCCCCGGACTCAGTTTTCTCGTCCTGGGGTAAAAAGCGGTCCCCCGACGGTTTCTTCCCTTTGCTCCGTATTGGTCATAAGTCTTTTGATCTTCGGGTCTCGTGCTCCGAGGACTTCAACCCACACTCCTGGCATGCTCCCTGACACGTTTTCCGGAGGTATAGGTCGGGAAGCGAGCTCGTTGGAGGGAGAAGTGTGGTGCGACCCAAAACGGTCCAAAAGATGGCCGAAGCTTCCAACGAGTGGCGAACGCTCGTCCGGTGTCAGAAACCACTGGAAATGCACTTGCAGCGAAGGAAACGGGCTGAGCTCGAGGACTTCCGGTGCTCGTCCCAAGAAAACGCGAGCGGGAATGCCCCGGACTCAGTTTTCTCGTCCTGGGGTAAAAAGCGGTCCCCCGACGGTTTCTTCCCTTTGCTCCGTATTGGTCATAAGTCTTTCGATCTTCGGGTCTCGTGCTCCGAGGACTTCAACCCACACTCCTGGCATGCTCCCTGACACGTTTTCCGGAGGTATAGGTCGGGAAGCGAGCTCGTTGGAGGGAGAACTGTGGTGCGACCCAAAACGGTCCAAAAGATGGCCGAAGCTTCCAACGAGTGGCGAACGCTCGTCCGGTGTCAGAAACCACTGGAAATGCACTTGCAGCGAAGGAAACGGGCTGAGCTCGAGGACTTCCGGTGCTCGTCCCAAGAAAACGCGAGCGGGAATGCCCCGGACTCAGTTTTCTCGTCCTGGGGTAAAAAGCGGTCCCCCGACGGTTTCTTCCCTTTGCTCCGTATTGGTCATAAGTCTTTCGATCTTCGGGTCTCGTGCTCCGAGGACTTCAACCCACACTCCTGGCATGCTCCCTGACACGTTTTCCGGAGGTATAGGTCGGGAAGCGAGCTCGTTGGAGGGAGAACTGTGGTCGACCCAAAACGGTCCAAAAGAAGGCCGAAGCTTCCAACGAGTGGCGAACGCTCGTCCGGTGTCAGAAACCACTGGAAATGCACTTGCAGCGAAGGAAACGGGCTGAGCTCGAGGACTTCCGGTGCTCGTCCCAAGAAAACGCGAGCGGGAATGCCCTGGACTCAGTTTTCTCGTCCTTGGGTAAAAAGCGGTCCCCCCGACGGTTTCTTCCCTTTGCTCCGTATTGGTCATAAGTCTTTCGATCTTCGCGTCTCGTGCTCCGAGGACTTCAACCCACACTCCTGGCATGCTCACTGACACGTTTTCCGGAGGTATAGGTCGGGAAGCGAGCTCGTTGGAGGGAGAACTGTGGTGCGACCCAAAACGGTCCAAAAGATGGCCGAAGCTTCCAACGAGTGGCGAACGCTCGTCCGGTGTCAGAAACCACTGGAAATGCACTTGCAGCGAAGGAAACGGGCTGAGCTCGAGGACTTCCGGTGCTCGTCCCAAGAAAACGCGAGCGGGAATGCCCCGGACTCAGTTTTCTCGTCCTGGGGTAAAAAGCGGTCCCGCGACGGTTTCTTCCCTTTGCTCCGTATTGGTCATAAGTCTTTCGATCTTCGGGTCTCGTGCTCCGAGGACTTCAACCCACACTCCTGGCATGCTCCCTGACACGTTTTCCGGAGGTATAGGTCGGGAAGCGAGCTCGTTGGAGGGAGAACTGTGGTGCGACCCAAAACGGTCCAAAAGATGGCCGAAGCTTCCAACGAGTGGCGAACGCTCGTCCGTTGTCAGAAACCACTGGAAATGCACTTGCAGCGAAGGAAACGGGCTGAGCTCGAGGACTTCCGGTGCTCGTCCCAAGAAAACGCGAGCGGGAATGCCCCGGACTCAGTTTTCTCGTCCTGGGGTAAAAAGCGGTCCCCCGACGGTTTCTTCCCTTTGCTCCGTATTGGTCATAAGTCTTTCGATCTTCGGGTCTCGTGCTCCGAGGACTTCAACCCACACTCCTGGCATGCTCCCTGACACGTTTTCCGGAGGTATAGGTCGGGAAGCGAGCTCGTTGGAGGGAGAACTGTGGTGCGACCCAAAACGGTCCAAAAGATGGCCGAAGCTTCCAACGAGTGGCGAACGCTCGTCCGGTGTCAGAAACCACTGGAAATGCACTTGCAGCGAAGGAAACGGGCTTAGCTCGAGGACTTCCGGTGCTCGTCCCAAGAAAACGCGAGCGGGAATGCCCTGGACTCAGTTTTCTCGTCCTTGGGTAAAAAGCGGTCCCCCCGACGGTTTCTTCCCTTTGCTCCGTATTGGTCATAAGTCTTTCGATCTTCGGGTCTCGTGCTCCGAGGACTTCAACCCACACTCCTGGCATGCTCACTGACACGTTTTCCGGAGGTATAGGTCGGGAAGCGAGCTCGTTGGAGGGAGAACTGTGGTGCGACCCAAAACGGTCCAAAAGATGGCCGAAGCTTCCAACGAGGGGCGAACGCTCGTCCGGTGTCAGAAACCACTGGAAATGCACTTGCAGCGAAGGAAACGGGCTGAGCTCGAGGACTTTCGGTGCTCGTCCCAAGAAAACGCGAGCGGGAATGCCCCGGACTCAGTTTTCTCGTCCTGGGGTAAAAAGCGGTCCCCCGACGGTTTCTTCCCTTTGCTCCGTATTGGTCATAAGTCTTTCGATCTTCGGGTCTCGTGCTCCGAGGACTTCAACCCACACTCCTGGCATGCTCCCTGACACGTTTTCCGGAGGTATAGGTCGGGAAGCGAGCTCGTTGGAGGGAGAACTGTGGTGCGACCCAAAACGGTCCAAAAGATGGCCGAAGCTTCCAACGAGGGGCGAACGCTCGTCCGGTGTCAGAAACCACTGGAAATGCACTTGCAGCGAAGGAAACGGGCTGAGCTCGAGGACTTCCGGTGCTCGTCCCAAGAAAACGCGAGCGGGAATGCCCCGGACTCAGTTTTCTCGTCCTGGGGTAAAAAGCGGTCCCCCGACGGTTTCTTCCCTTTGCTCCGTATTGGTCATAAGTCTTTCGATCTTCGGGTCTCGTGCTCCGAGGACTTCAACCCACACTCCTGGCATGCTCCCTGACACGTTTTCCGGAGGCATAGGTCGGGAAGGGAGCTCGTTGGAGGAAGAACTGTGGTGCGACCCAAAACGGTCCAAAAGATGGCCGAAGCTTCCAACGAGTGGCGAACGCTCGTCCGGTGTCAGAAACCACTGGAAATGCACTTGCAGCGAAGGAAACGGGCTGAGCTCGAGGACTTCCGGTGCTCGTCCGAAGAAAACGCGAGCGGGAATGCCCCGGACTCAGTTTTCTCGTCCTGGGGTAAAAAGCGGTCCCCCGACGGTTTCTTCCCTTTGCTCCGTATTG
Source organism: Cucumis melo (assembly GCF_025177605.1). NCBI lineage: Eukaryota > Viridiplantae > Streptophyta > Magnoliopsida > Cucurbitales > Cucurbitaceae > Cucumis > Cucumis melo. The sequence continues at coordinate 22,471 of NW_026123942.1, forward strand.
GTCATAAGTCTTTCGATCTTCGGGTCTCGTGCTCCGAGGACTTCAACCCACACTCCTGGCATGCTCCCTGACACGTTTTCCGGAGGTATAGGTCGGGAAGCGAGCTCGTTGGAGGGAGAACGTTGGTGCGACCCAAAACGGTCCAAAAGATGGCCGAAGCTTCCAACGAGGGGCGAACGCTCGTCCGGTGTCAGAAACCACTGGAAATGCACTTGCAGCGAAGGAAACGGGCTGAGCTCGAGGACTTCCGGTGCTCGTCCCAAGAAAACGCGAGCGGGAATGCCCCGGACTCAGTTTTCTCGTCCTGGGGTAAAAAGCGGTCCCCCGACGGTTTCTTCCCTTTGCTCCGTATTGGTCATAAGTCTTTCGATCTTCGGGTCTCGTGCTCCGAGGACTTCAACCCACACTCCTGGCATGCTCCTTGACACGTTTTCCGGAGGTATAGGTCGGGAAGCGAGCTCGTTGGAGGGAGAACTGTGGTGCGACCCAAAACTGTCCAAAAGATGGCCGAAGCTTCCAACGAGCGGCGAACGCTCGTCCGGTGTCAGAAACCACTGGAAATGCACTTGCAGCGAAGGAAACGGGCTGAGCTCGAGGACTTCCGGTGCTCGTCCCAAGAAAACGCGAGCGGGAATGCCCCGGACTCAGTTTTCTCGTCCTGGGGTAAAAAGCGGTCCCCCGACGGTTTCTTCCCTTTGCTCCGTATTGGTCATAAGTCTTTCGATCTTCGGGTCTCGTGCTCCGAGGACTTCAACCCACACTCCTGGCATGCTCCCTGACACGTTTTCCGGAGGTATAGGTCGGGAAGCGAGCTCGTTGGAGGGAGAACTGTGGTGCGACCCAAAACGGTCCAAAAGATGGCCGAAGCTTCCAACGAGGGGCGAACGCTCGTCCGGTGTCAGAAACCCTGGAAATGCACTTGCAGCGAAGGAAACGGGCTGAGCTCGAGGACTTCTGGTGCTCGTCCGAAGAAAACGCGAGCGGGAATGCCCCGGACTCAGTTTTCTCGTCCTGGGGTAAAAAGCGGTCCCCCGACGGTTTCTTCCCTTTGCTCCGTATTGGTCATAAGTCTTTCGATCTTCGGGTCTCGTGCTCCGAGGACTTCAACCCACACTCCTGGCATGCTCCCTGACACGTTTTCCGGAGGTATAGGTCGGGAAGCGAGCTCGTTGGAGGGAGAACGTTGGTGCGACCCAAAACGGTCCAAAAGATGGCCGAAGCTTCCAACGAGGGGCGAACGCTCGTCCGGTGTCAGAAACCACTGGAAATGCACTTGCAGCGAAGGAAACGGGCTGAGCTCGAGGACTTCCGGTGCTCGTCCCAAGAAAACGCGAGCGGGAATGCCCCGGACTCAGTTTTCTCGTCCTGGGGTAAAAAGCGGTGCCCCGACGGTTTCTTCCCTTTGCTCCATATTGGTCATAAGTCTTTCGATCTTCGGGTCTCGTGCTCCGAGGACTTCAACCCACACTCCTGGCATGCTCCCTGACACGTTTTCCGGAGGTATAGGTCGGGAAGCGAGCTCGTTGGAGGGAGAACTGTGGTGCGACCCAAAACGGTCCAAAAGATGGCCGAAGCTTCCAACGAGTGGCGAACGCTCGTCCGGTGTCAGAAACCACTGGAAATGCACTTGCAGCGAAGGAAACGGGCTGAGCTCGAGGACTTCCGGTGCTCGTCCCAAGAAAACGCGAGCGGGAATGCCCCGGACTCAGTTTTCTCGTCCTGGGGTAAAAAGCGGTCCCCCGACGGTTTCTTCCCTTTGCTCCGTATTGGTCATAAGTCTTTCGATCTTCGGGTCTCGTGCTCCGAGGACTTCAACCCACACTCCTGGCATGCTCCCTGACACGTTTTCCGGAGGTATAGGTCGGGAAGCGAGCTCGTTGGAGGGAGAACTGTGGTGCGACCCAAAACGGTCCAAAAGATGGCCGAAGCTTCCAACGAGTGGCGAACGCTCGTCCGGTGTCAGAAACCACTGTAAATGCACTTGCAGCGAAGGAAACGGGCTGAGCTCGAGGACTTCCGGTGCTCGTCCCAAGAAAACGCGAGCGGGAATGCCCCGGACTCAGTTTTCTCGTCCTGGGGTAAAAAGCGGTCCCCCGACGGTTTCTTCCCTTTTCTCCGTATTGGTCATAAGTCTTTCGATCTTCGGGTCTCGTGCTCCGAGGACTTCAACCCACACTCCTGGCATGCTCCCTGACACGTTTTCCGGAGGTATAGGTCGGGAAGCGAGCTCGTTGGAGGGAGAACTGTGGTGCGACCCAAAACGGTCCAAAAGATGGCCGAAGCTTCCAACGAGTGGCGAACGCTCGTCCGGTGTCAGAAACCACTGGAAATGCACTTGCAGCGAAGGAAACGGGCTGAGCTCGAGGACTTCCGGTGCTCGTCCCAAGAAAACGCGAGCGGGAATGCCCCGGACTCAGTTTTCTCGTCCTGGGGTAAAAAGCAGTCCCCCGACGGTTTCTTCCCTTTGCTTCGTATTGGTCATAAGTCTTTCGATCTTCGAGTCTCGTGCTCCGAGGACTTCAACCCACACTCCTGGCATGCTCCCTGACACGTTTTCCGGAGGTATAGGTCGGGAAGCGAGCTCGTTGGAGGGAGAACTGTGGTGCGACCCAAAACGGTCCAAAAGATGGCCGAAGCTTCCAACGAGTGGCGAACGCTCGTCCGGTGTCAGAAACCACTGGAAATGCACTTGCAGCGAAGGAAACGGGCTGAGCTCGAGGACTTCCGGTGCTCGTCCGAAGAAAACGCGAGCGGGAATGCCCCGGACTCAGTTTTCTCGTCCTGGGGTAAAAAGCGGTCCCCCGACGGTTTCTTCCCTTTGCTCCGTATTGGTCATAAGTCTTTCGATCTTCGGGTCTCGTGCTCCGAGGACTTCAACCCACACTCCTGGCATGCTCCCTGACACGTTTTCCGGAGGTATAGGTCGGGAAGCGAGCTCGTTGGAGGGAGAACGTTGGTGCGACCCAAAACGGTCCAAAAGATGGCCGAAGCTTCCAACGAGGGGCGAACGCTCGTCCGGTGTCAGAAACCACTGGAAATGCACTTGCAGCGAAGGAAACGGGCTGAGCTCGAGGACTTCCGGTGCTCGTCCCAAGAAAACGCGAGCGGGAATGCCCCGGACTCAGTTTTCTCGTCCTGGGGTAAAAAGCGGTCCCCCGACGGTTTCTTCCCTTTGCTCCGTATTGGTCATAAGTCTTTCGATCTTCGGGTCTCGTGCTCCGAGGACTTCAACCCACACTCCTGGCATGCTCCTTGACACGTTTTCCGGAGGTATAGGTCGGGAAGCGAGCTCGTTGGAGGGAGAACTGTGGTGCGACCCAAAACTGTCCAAAAGATGGCCGAAGCTTCCAACGAGCGGCGAACGCTCGTCCGGTGTCAGAAACCACTGGAAATGCACTTGCAGCGAAGGAAACGGGCTGAGCTCGAGGACTTCCGGTGCTCGTCCCAAGAAAACGCGAGCGGGAATGCCCCAGACTCAGTTTTCTCGTCCTGGGGTAAAAAGCGGTCCCCCGACGGTTTCTTCCCTTTGCTCCGTATTGGTCATAAGTCTTTCGATCTTCGGGTCTCGTGCTCCGAGGACTTCAACCCACACTCCTGGCATGCTCCCTGACACGTTTTCCGGAGGTATAGGTCGGGAAGCGAGCTCGTTGGAGGGAGAACTGTGGTGCGACCCAAAACGGTCCAAAAGATGGCCGAAGCTTCCAACGAGGGGCGAACGCTCGTCCGGTGTCAGAAACCCTGGAAATGCACTTGCAGCGAAGGAAACGGGCTGAGCTCGAGGACTTCTGGTGCTCGTCCGAAGAAAACGCGAGCGGGAATGCCCCGGACTCAGTTTTCTCGTCCTGGGGTAAAAAGCGGTCCCCCGACGGTTTCTTCCCTTTGCTCCGTATTGGTCATAAGTCTTTCGATCTTCGGGTCTCGTGCTCCGAGGACTTCAACCCACACTCCTGGCATGCTCCCTGACACGTTTTCCGGAGGTATAGGTCGGGAAGCGAGCTCGTTGGAGGGAGAACGTTGGTGCGACCCAAAACGGTCCAAAAGATGGCCGAAGCTTCCAACGAGGGGCGAACGCTCGTCCGGTGTCAGAAACCACTGGAAATGCACTTGCAGCGAAGGAAACGGGCTGAGCTCGAGGACTTCCGGTGCTCGTCCCAAGAAAACGCGAGCGGGAATGCCCCGGACTCAGTTTTCTCGTCCTGGGGTAAAAAGCGGTCCCCCGACGGTTTCTTCCCTTTGCTCCATATTGGTCATAAGTCTTTCGATCTTCGGGTCTCGTGCTCCGAGGACTTCAACCCACACTCCTGGCATGCTCCCTGACACGTTTTCCGGAGGTATAGGTCGGGAAGCGAGCTCGTTGGAGGGAGAACTGTGGTGCGACCCAAAACGGTCCAAAAGATGGCCGAAGCTTCCAACGAGTGGCGAACGCTCGTCCGGTGTCAGAAACCACTGGAAATGCACTTGCAGCGAAGGAAACGGGCTGAGCTCGAGGACTTCCGGTGCTCGTCCCAAGAAAACGCGAGCGGGAATGCCCCGGACTCAGTTTTCTCGTCCTGGGGTAAAAAGCGGTCCCCCGACGGTTTCTTCCCTTTGCTCCGTATTGGTCATAAGTCTTTCGATCTTCGGGTCTCGTGCTCCGAGGACTTCAACCCACACTCCTGGCATGCTCCCTGACACGTTTTCCGGAGGTATAGGTCGGGAAGCGAGCTCGTTGGAGGGAGAACTGTGGTGCGACCCAAAACGGTCCAAAAGATGGCCGAAGCTTCCAACGAGTGGCGAACGCTCGTCCGGTGTCAGAAACCACTGGAAATGCACTTGCAGCGAAGGAAACGGGCTGAGCTCGAGGACTTCCGGTGCTCGTCCCAAGAAAACGCGAGCGGGAATGCCCCGGACTCAGTTTTCTCATCCTGGGGTAAAAAGCGGTCCCCCGACGGTTTCTTCCCTTTTCTCCATATTGGTCATAAGTCTTTCGATCTTCGGGTCTCGTGCTCCGAGGACTTCAACCCACACTCCTGGCATGCTCCCTGACACGTTTTCCGGAGGTATAGGTCGGGAAGCGAGCTCGTTGGAGGGAGAACTGTGGTGCGACCCAAAACGGTCCAAAAGATGGCCGAAGCTTCCAACGAGTGGCGAACGCTCGTCCGGTGTCAGAAACCACTGGAAATGCACTTGCAGCGAAGGAAACGGGCTGAGCTCGAGGACTTCCGGTGCTCGTCCCAAGAAAACGCGAGCGGGAATGCCCCGGACTCAGTTTTCTCGTCCTGGGGTAAAAAGCGGTCCCCCGACGGTTTCTTCCCTTTGCTTCGTATTGGTCATAAGTCTTTCGATCTTCGGGTCTCGTGCTCCGAGGACTTCAACCCACACTCCTGGCATGCTCCCTGACACGTTTTCCGGAGGTATAGGTCGGGAAGCGAGCTCGTTGGAGGGAGAACTGTGGTGCGACCCAAAACGGTCCAAAAGATGGCCGAAGCTTCCAACGAGTGGCGAACGCTCGTCCGGTGTCAGAAACCACTGGAAATGCACTTGCAGCGAAGGAAACGGGCTGAGCTCGAGGACTTCCGGTGCTCGTCCCAAGAAAACGCGAGCGGGAATGCCCTGGACTCAGTTTTCTCGTCCTGGGGTAAAAAGCGGTCCCCCGACGGTTTCTTCCCTTTGCTCCGTATTGGTCATAAGTCTTTCGATCTTCGGGTCTCGTGCTCCGAGGACTTCAACCCACACTCCTGGCATGCTCCCTGACACGTTTTCTGGAGGTATAGGTCGGGAAGCGAGCTCGTTGGAGGGAGAACTGTGGTGCGACCCAAAACGGTCCAAAAGATGGCCGAAGCTTCCAACGAGTGGCGAACGCTCGTCCGGTGTCAGAAACCACTGGAAATGCACTTGCAGCGAAGGAAACGGGCTGAGCTCGAGGACTTCCGGTGCTCGTCCCAAGAAAACGCGAGCGGGAATGCCCCGGACTCAGTTTTCTCGTCCTGGGGTAAAAAGCGGTCCCCCGACGGTTTCTTCCCTTTGCTCCGTATTGGTCATAAGTCTTTCGATCTTCGGGTCTCGTGCTCCGAGGACTTCAACCCACACTCCTGGCATGCTCCCTGACACGTTTTCCGGAGGTATAGGTCGGGAAGCGAGCTCCTTGGAGGGAGAACTGTGGTGCGACCCAAAACGGTTCAAAAGATGGCCGAAGCTTCCAACGAGTGGCGAACGTTCGTCCGGTGTCAGAAACCACTGGAAATGCACTTGCAGCGAAGGAAACGGGCTGAGCTCGAAGACTTCCGGTGCTCGTCCCAAGAAAACGCGAGCGGGAATGCCCCGGACTCAGTTTTCTCGTCCTGGGGTAAAAAGCGGTCCCCCGACGGTTTCTTCCCTTTGCTCCGTATTGGTCATAAGTCTTTCGATCTTCGGGTCTCGTGCTCCGAGGACTTCAACCCACACTCCTGGCATGCTCCCTGACACGTTTTCCGGAGGTATAGGTCGGGAAGCGAGCTCGTTGGAGGGAGAACTGTGGTGCGACCCAAAACGGTCCAAAAGATGGCCGAAGCTTCCAACGAGTGGCGAACGCTCGTCCGGTGTCAGAAACCACTGGAAATGCACTTGCAGCGAAGGAAACGGGCTGAGCTCGAGGACTTCCGGTGCTCGTCCCAAGAAAACGCGAGCGGGAATGCCCCGGACTCAGTTTTCTCGTCCTGGGGTAAAAAGCGGTCCCCCGACGGTTTCTTCCCTTTGCTCCGTATTGGTCATAAGTCTTTCGATCTTCGGGTCTCGTGCTCCGAGGACTTCAACCCACACTCCTGGCATGCTCCCTGACACGTTTTCCGGAGGTATAGGTCGGGAAGCAAGCTCGTTGGAGGGAGAACTGTGGTGCGACCCAAAACGGTCCAAAAGATGGCCGAAGCTTCCAACGAGTGGCGAACGCTCGTCCGGTGTCAGAAACCACTGGAAATGCACTTGCAGCGAAGGAAACGGGCTGAGCTCGAGGACTTCCGGTGCTCGTCCCAAGAAAACGCGAGCGGGAATGCCCCGGACTCAGTTTTCTCGTCCTGGGGTAAAAAGCGGTCCCCCGACGGTTTCTTCCCTTTGCTCCGTATTGGTCATAAGTCTTTCGATCTTCGGGTCTCGTGCTCCGAGGACTTCAACCCACACTCCTGGCATGCTCCCTGACACGTTTTCCGGAGGTATAGGTCGGGAAGCGAGCTCGTTGGAGGGAGAACTGTGGTGCGACCCAAAACGGTCCAAAAGATGGCCGAAGCTTCCAACGAGTGGCGAACGCTCGTCCGGTGTCAGAAACCACTGGAAATGCACTTGCAGCGAAGGAAACGGGCTGAGCTCGAGGACTTCCGGTGCTCGTCCCAAGAAAACCGAGCGGGAATGCCCCGGACTCAGTTTTCTCGTCCTGGGGTAAAAAGCGGTCCCCCGACGGTTTCTTCCATTTGCTCCGTATTGGTCATAAGTCTTTCGATCTTCGGGTCTCGTGCTCCGAGGACTTCAACCCACACTCCTGGCATGCTCCCTGACACGTTTTCCGGAGGTATAGGTCGGGAAGCGAGCTCGTTGGAGGGAGAACTGTGGTGCGACCCAAAACGGTCCAAAAGATGGCCGAAGCTTCCAACGAGTGGCGAACGCTCGTCCGGTGTCAGAAACCACTGGAAATGCACTTGCAGCGAAGGAAACGGGCTGAGCTCGAGGACTTCCGGTGCTCGTCCCAAGAAAACGCGAGCGGGAATGCCCCGGACTCAGTTTTCTCGTCCTGGGGTAAAAAGCGGTCCCCCGACGGTTTCTTCCCTTTGCTCCGTATTGGTCATAAGTCTTTCGATCTTCGGGTCTCGTGCTCCGAGGACCTCAACCCACACTCGTGGCATGCTCCCTGACACGTTTTCCGGAGGTATAGGTCGGGAAGCGAGCTTGTTGGAGGGAGAAATGTGGTGCCACCCAAAACGGTCCAAAAGATGGCCGAAGCTTCCAACGAGTGGCGAACGCTCGTCCGGTGTCAGAAACCACTGGAAATGCACTTGCAGCGAAGGAAACGGGCTGAGCTCGAGGACTTCCGGTGCCCGTCCCAAGAAAACGCGAGCGGGAATGCCCCGGACTCAGTTTTCTCGTCCTGGGGTAAAAAGCGGTCCCCCGACGGTTTCTTCCCTTTGCTCTGTATTGGTCATAAGTCTTTCGATCTTCGGGTCTCGTGCTCCGAGGACTTCAACCCACACTCCTGGCATGCTCTCTGACACGTTTTCCGGAGGTATAGGTCGGGAAGCGAGCTCGTTGGAGGGAGAACTGTGGTGCGACCCAAAACGGTCCAAAAGATAGCCGAAGCCTCCAACGAGTGGCGAACGCTCGTCCGGTGTCAGAAACCACTGGAAATGCACTTGCAGCGAAGGAAACGGGCTGAGCTCGAGGACTTCCGGTGCTCGTCCCAAGAAAACGCGAGCGGGAATGCCCCAGACTCAGTTTTCTCGTCCTGGGGTGAAAAGCGGTCCCCCGACGGTTTCTTCCCTTTGCTCCGTATTGGTCATAAGTCTTTCGATCTTCGGGTCTCGTGCTCCGAGGACTTCAACCCACACTCCTGGCATGCTCCCTGACACGTTTTCCGGAGGTATAGGTCGGGAAGCGAGCTCGTTGGAGGGAGAACTGTGGTGCGACCCAAAACGGTCCAAAAGATGGCCGAAGCTTCCAACGAGTGGCGAACGCTCGTCCGTTGTCAGAAACCACTAGAAATGCACTTGCAGCGAAGGAAACGGGCTGAGCTCGAGGACTTCCGGTGCTCGTCCCAAGAAAACGCGAGCGGGAATGCCCCGGACTCAGTTTTCTCGTCCTGGGGTAAAAAGCGGTCCCCCGACGGTTTCCTCCCTTTTCTCCGTATTGGTCATAAGTCTTTCGATCTTCGGGTCTCGTGGTCCGAGGACTTTAACCCACACTCCTGGCATGCTCCCTGACACGTTTTCCGGAGGTATAGGTCGGGAAGCGAGCTCGTTGGAGGGAGAACTGTGGTGCGACCCAAAACGGTCCAAAAGATGGCCGAAGCTTCCAACGAGTGGCGAACGCTCGTCCGGTGTCAGAAACCACTGGAAATGCACTTGCAGCGAAGGAAACGGGCGGAGCTCGAGGACTTCCGGTGCTCGTCCCAAGAAAACGCGAGCGGGAATGCCCCGGACTCAGTTTTCTCGTCCTGGGGTAAAAAGCGGTCCCCCGACGGTTTCTTCCCTTTGCTCCGTATTGGTCATAAGTCTTTCGATTTTCGGGTCTCGTGCTCCGAGGACTTCAACCCACACTCCTGGCATGCTCCCTGACACGTTTTCCGGAGGTATAGGTCGGGAAGCGAGCTTGTTGGAGGGAGAACTGTGGTGCGACCCAAAACGGTCCAAAAGATGGCCGAAGCTTCCAACGAGTGGCGAACGCTCGTCCGGTGTCAGAAACCACTGGAAATGCACTTGCAGCGAAGGAAACGGGCTGAGCTCGAGGACTTCCGGTGCTCGTCCCAAGAAAACGCGAGCGGGAATGCCCCGGACTCAGTTTTCTCGTCCTGGGGTAAAAAGCGGTCCCCCGACGGTTTCTTCCCTTTGCTCCGTATTGGTCATAAGTCTTTCGATCTTCGGGTTTCGTGCTCCGAGGACTTCAACCCACACTCCTGGCATGCTCCCTGACACGTTTTCCGGAGGTATAGGTCGGGAAGCGAGCTCGTTGGAGGGAGAACTGTGGTGCGACCCAAAACGGTCCAAAAGATGGCCGAAGCTTCCAACGAGTGGCGAACGCTCGTCCGGTGTCAGAAACCACTGGAAATGCACTTGCAGCGAAGGAAACGGGCTGGGCTCGAGGACTTCCGGTGCTCGTCCCAAGAAAACGCGAGCGGGAATGCCCCGGACTCAGTTTTCTCGTCCTGGGGTAAAAAGCGGTCCCCCGACGGTTTCTTCCCTTTGCTCCGTATTGGTCATAAGTCTTTCGATCTTCGGGTCTCGTGCTCCGAGGACTTCAACCCACACTTTTGGCATGCTCCCTGACACGTTTTCCGGAGGTATAGGTCGGGAAGCGAGCTCGTTGGAGGGAGAACTGTGGTGCGACCCAAAACGGTCCAAAAGATGGCCGAAGCTTCCAACGAGTGGCGAACGCTCGTCCGGTGTCAGAAACCACTGGAAATGCACTTGCAGCGAAGGAATCGGGCGGAGCTCGAGGACTTCCGGTGCTCGTCCCAAGAAAACGCGAGCGGGAATGCCCCGGACTCAGTTTTCTTGTCCTGGGGTAAAAAGCGGTCCCCCGACGGTTTCTTCCCTTTGCTCCGTATTGGTCATAAGTCTTTCGATCTTCGGGTCTCGTGCTCCGAGGACTTCAACCCACACTCCTGGCATGCTCCCTGACACGTTTTCCGGAGGTATAGGTCGGGAAGCGAGCTCGTTGGAGGGAGAACTGTGGTGCGACCCAAAACGGTCCAAAAGATGGCCGAAGCTTCCAACGAGTGGCGAACGCTCGTCCGGTGTCAGAAACCACTGGAAATGCACTTGCAGCGAAGGAAACGGGCGGAGCTCGAGGACTTCCGGTGCTCGTCCCAAGAAAACGCGAGCGGGAATGCCCCGGACTCAGTTTTCTCGTCCTGGGGTAAAAAGCGGTCCCCCGACGGTTTCTTCCCTTTGCTCCGTATTGGTCATAAGTCTTTCGATCTTCGGGTCTCGTGCTCCGAGGACTTCAACCCACACTCCTGGCATGCTCCCTGACACGTTTTCCGGAGGTATAGGTCGGGAAGCGAGCTCGTTGGAGGGAGAACTGTGGTGCGACCCAAAATGGTCCAAAAGATGGCCGAAGCTTCCAACGAGTCGCGAACGCTCGTCCGGTGTCAGAAACCACTGGAAATGCACTTGCAGCGAAGGAAACGGGCTGAGCTCGAGGACTTCCGGGGCTCGTCCCAAGAAAATGCGAGCGGGAATGCCCCGGACTCAGTTTTCTCGTCCTGGGGTAACAAGCGGTCCCCCGACGGTTTCTTCCCTTTGCTCCGTATTGGTCATAAGTCTTTCGATCTTCGGGTCTCGTGCTCCGAGGACTTCAACCCACACTCCTGGCATGCTCCCTGACACGTTTTCCGGAGGTATAGGTCGGGAAGCGAGCTCGTTGGAGGGAGAACTGTGGTGCGACCCAAAACGGTCTAAAAGATGGCCGAAGCTTCCAACGAGTGGCGAACGCTCGTCCGGTGTCAGAAACCACTGGAAATGCACTTACAGCGAAGGAAACGGGCTGAGCTCGAGGACTTCCGGTGCTCGTCCCAAGAAAACGCGAGCGGGAATGCCCCGGACTCAGTTTTCTCGTCCTGGGGTAAAAAGCGGTCCCCCGACGGTTTCTTCCCTTTGCTCCGTATTGGTCATAAGTCTTTCGATCTTCGGGTCTCGTGCTCCGAGGACTTCAACCCACACTCCTGGCATGCTCCCTGACACGTTTTCCGGAGGTATAGGTCGGGAAGCGAGCTCGTTGGAGGGAGAACTGTGGTGCGACCCAAAACGGTCCAAAAGATGGCCGAAGCTTCCAACGAGTGGCGAACGCTCGTCCGGTGTCAGAAACCACTGGAAATGCACTTGCAGCGAAGGAATCGGGCGGAGCTCGAGGACTTCCGGTGCTCGTCCCAAGAAAACGCGAGCGGGAATGCCCCGGACTCAGTTTTCTTGTCCTGGGGTAAAAAGCGGTCCCCCGACGGTTTCTTCCCTTTGCTCCGTATTGGTCATAAGTCTTTCGATCTTCGGGTCTCGTGCTCCGAGGACTTCAACCCACACTCCTGGCATGCTCCCTGACACGTTTTCCGGAGGTATAGGTCGGGAAGCGAGCTCGTTGGAGGGAGAACTGTGGTGCGACCCAAAACGGTCCAAAAGATGGCCGAAGCTTCCAACGAGTGGCGAACGCTCGTCCGGTGTCAGAAACCACTGGAAATGCACTTGCAGCGAAGGAAACGGGCGGAGCTCGAGGACTTCCGGTGCTCGTCCCAAGAAAACGCGAGCGGGAATGCCCCGGACTCAGTTTTCTCGTCCTGGGGTAAAAAGCGGTCCCCCGACGGTTTCTTCCCTTTGCTCCGTATTGGTCATAAGTCTTTCGATCTTCGGGTCTCGTGCTCCGAGGACTTCAACCCACACTCCTGGCATGCTCCCTGACACGTTTTCCGGAGGTATAGGTCGGGAAGCGAGCTCGTTGGAGGGAGAACTGTGGTGCGACCCAAAATGGTCCAAAAGATGGCCGAAGCTTCCAACGAGTCGCGAACGCTCGTCCGGTGTCAGAAACCACTGGAAATGCACTTGCAGCGAAGGAAACGGGCTGAGCTCGAGGACTTCCGGGGCTCGTCCCAAGAAAATGCGAGCGGGAATGCCCCGGACTCAGTTTTCTCGTCCTGGGGTAACAAGCGGTCCCCCGACGGTTTCTTCCCTTTGCTCCGTATTGGTCATAAGTCTTTCGATCTTCGGGTCTCGTGCTCCGAGGACTTCAACCCACACTCCTGGCATGCTCCCTGACACGTTTTCCGGAGGTATAGGTCGGGAAGCGAGCTCGTTGGAGGGAGAACTGTGGTGCGACCCAAAACGGTCTAAAAGATGGCCGAAGCTTCCAACGAGTGGCGAACGCTCGTCCGGTGTCAGAAACCACTGGAAATGCACTTACAGCGAAGGAAACGGGCTGAGCTCGAGGACTTCCGGTGCTCGTCCCAAGAAAACGCGAGCGGGAATGCCCCGGACTCAGTTTTCTCGTCCTGGGGTAAAAAGCGGTCCCCCGACGGTTTCTTCCCTTTGCTCCGTATTGGTCATAAGTCTTTCGATCTTCGGGTCTCGTGCTCCGAGGACTTCAACCCACACTCCTGGCATGCTCCCTGACACGTTTTCCGGAGGTATAGGTCGGGAAGCGAGCTCGTTGGAGGGAGAACTGTGGTGCGACCCAAAACGGTCCAAAAGATGGCCGAAGCTTCCAACGAGTGGCGAACGCTCGTCCGGTGTCAGAAACCACTGGAAATGCACTTGCAGCGAAGGAAACGGGCGGAGCTCGAGGACTTCCGGTGCTCGTCCCAAGAAAACGCGAGCGGGAATGCCCCGGACTCAGTTTTCTTGTCCTGGGGTAAAAAGCGGTCCCCCGACGGTTTCTTCCCTTTGCTCCGTATTGGTCATAAGTCTTTCGATCTTCGGGTCTCGTGCTCCGAGGACTTCAACCCACACTCCTGGCATGCTCCCTGACACGTTTTCCGGAGGTATAGGTCGGGAAGCGAGCTCGTTGGAGGGAGAACTGTGGTGCGACCCAAAATGGTCCAAAAGATGGCCGAAGCTTCCAACGAGTCGCGAACGCTCGTCCGGTGTCAGAAACCACTGGAAATGCACTTGCAGCGAAGGAAACGGGCTGAGCTCGAGGACTTCCGGTGCTCGTCCCAAGAAAATGCGAGCGGGAATGCCCCGGACTCAGTTTTCTCGTCCTGGGGTAAAAAGCGGTCCCCCGACGGTTTCTTCCCTTTGCTCCGTATTGGTCATAAGTCTTTCGATCTTCGGGTCTCGTGCTCCGAGGACTTCAACCCACACTCCTGGCATGATCCCTGACACGTTTTCCGGAGGTATAGGTCGGGAAGCGAGCTCGTTGGAGGGAGAACTGTGGTGCGAACCAAAACGGTCTAAAACATGGCCGAAGCTTCCAACGAGTGGCGAACGCTCGTCCGGTGTCAGAAACCACTGGAAATGCACTTCCAGCGAAGGAAACGGGCTGAGCTCGAGGACTTCCGGTGCTCGTCCCAAGAAAACACGAGCGGGAATGCCCCGGACTCAGTTTTCTCGTCTTGGGGTAAAAAGCGGTCCCCCGACGGTTTCTTCCCTTTGCTCCGTATTGGTCATAAGTCTTTCGATCTTCGGGTCTCGTGCTCCGAGGACTTCAACCCACACTCCTGGCATGCTCCCTGACACGTTTTCCGGAGGTATAGGTCGGGAAGCGAGCTCGTTGGAGGGAGAACTGTGGTGCGACCCAAAACGGTCCAAAAGATGGCCGAAGCTTCCAACGAGTGGCGAACGCTCGTCCGGTGTCAGAAACCACTGGAAATGCACTTGCAGCGAAGGAAACGGGCGGAGCTCGAGGACTTCCGGTGCTCGTCCCAAGAAAACGCGAGCGGGAATGCCCCGGACTCAGTTTTCTTGTCCTGGGGTAAAAAGCGGTCCCCCGACGGTTTCTTCCGTTTGCTCCGTATTGGTCATAAGTCTTTCGATCTTCGGGTCTCGTGCTCCGAGGACTTCAACCCACACTCCTGGCATGCTCCCTGACACGTTTTCCGGAGGTATAGGTCGGGAAGCGAGCTCGTTGGAGGGAGAACTGTGGTGCGACCCAAAATGGTCCAAAAGATGGCCGAAGCTTCCAACGAGTCGCGAACGCTCGTCCGGTGTCAGAAACCACTGGAAATGCACTTGCAGCGAAGGAAACGGGCTGAGCTCGAGGACTTCCGGTGCTCGTCCCAAGAAAATGCGAGCGGGAATGCCCCGGACTCAGTTTTCTCGTCCTGGGGTAAAAAGCGGTCCCCCGACGGTTTCTTCCCTTTGCTCCGTATTGGTCATAAGTCTTTCGATCTTCGGGTCTCGTGCTCCGAGGACTTCAACCCACACTCCTGGCATGCTCCCTGACACGTTTTCCGGAGGTATAGGTCGGGAAGCGAGCTCGTTGGAGGGAGAACTGTGGTGCGAACCAAAACGGTCTAAAAGATGGCCGAAGCTTCCAACGAGTGGCGAACGCTCGTCCGGTGTCAGAAACCACTGGAAATGCACTTACAGCGAAGGAAACGGGCTGAGCTCGAGGACTTCCGGTGCTCGTCCCAAGAAAACACGAGCGGGAATGCCCCGGACTCAGTTTTCTCGTCTTGGGGTAAAAAGCGGTCCCCCGACGGTTTCTTCCCTTTGCTCCGTATTGGTCATAAGTCTTTCGATCTTCGGGTCTCGTGCTCCGAGGACTTCAACCCACACTCCTGGCATGCTCCCTGACACGTTTTCCGGAGGTATAGGTCGGGAAGCGAGCTCGTTGGAGGGAGAACTGTGGTGCGACCCAAAATGGTCCAAAAGATGGCCGAAGCTTCCAACGAGTGGCGAACGCTCGTCCGGTGTCAGAAACCACTGGAAATGCACTTGCAGCGAAGGAAACGGGCGGAGCTCGAGGACTTCCGGTGCTCGTCCCAAGAAAACGCGAGCGGGAATGCCCCGGACTCAGTTTTCTCGTCCTGGGGTAAAAAGCGGTCCCCCGACGGTTTCTTCCCTTTGCTCCGTATTGGTCATAAGTCTTTCGATCTTCGGGTCTCGTGCTCCGAGGACTTCAACCCACACTCCTGGCATGCTCCCTGACACGTTTTCCGGAGGTATAGGTCGGGAAGCGAGCTCGTTGGAGGGAGAACTGTGGTGCGACCCAAAATGGTCCAAAAGATGGCCGAAGCTTCCAACGAGTCGCGAACGCTCGTCCGGTGTCAGAAACCACTGGAAATGCACTTGCAGCGAAGGAAACGGGCTGAGCTCGAGGACTTCCGGGGCTCGTCCCAAGAAAATGCGAGCGGGAATGCCCCGGACTCAGTTTTCTCGTCCTGGGGTAACAAGCGGTCCCCCGACGGTTTCTTCCCTTTGCTCCGTATTGGTCATAAGTCTTTCGATCTTCGGGTCTCGTGCTCCGAGGACTTCAACCCACACTCCTGGCATGCTCCCTGACACGTTTTCCGGAGGTATAGGTCGGGAAGCGAGCTCGTTGGAGGGAGAACTGTGGTGCGACCCAAAACGGTCTAAAAGATGGCCGAAGCTTCCAACGAGTGGCGAACGCTCGTCCGGTGTCAGAAACCACTGGAAATGCACTTACAGCGAAGGAAACGGGCTGAGCTCGAGGACTTCCGGTGCTCGTCCCAAGAAAACGCGAGCGGGAATGCCCCGGACTCAGTTTTCTCGTCCTGGGGTAAAAAGCGGTCCCCCGACGGTTTCTTCCCTTTGCTCCGTATTGGTCATAAGTCTTTCGATCTTCGGGTCTCGTGCTCCGAGGACTTCAACCCACACTCCTGGCATGCTCCCTGACACGTTTTCCGGAGGTATAGGTCGGGAAGCGAGCTCGTTGGAGGGAGAACTGTGGTGCGACCCAAAACGGTCCAAAAGATGGCCGAAGCTTCCAACGAGTGGCGAACGCTCGTCCGGTGTCAGAAACCACTGGAAATGCACTTGCAGCGAAGGAAACGGGCGGAGCTCGAGGACTTCCGGTGCTCGTCCCAAGAAAACGCGAGCGGGAATGCCCCGGACTCAGTTTTCTTGTCCTGGGGTAAAAAGCGGTCCCCCGACGGTTTCTTCCCTTTGCTCCGTATTGGTCATAAGTCTTTCGATCTTCGGGTCTCGTGCTCCGAGGACTTCAACCCACACTCCTGGCATGCTCCCTGACACGTTTTCCGGAGGTATAGGTCGGGAAGCGAGCTCGTTGGAGGGAGAACTGTGGTGCGACCCAAAATGGTCCAAAAGATGGCCGAAGCTTCCAACGAGTCGCGAACGCTCGTCCGGTGTCAGAAACCACTGGAAATGCACTTGCAGCGAAGGAAACGGGCTGAGCTCGAGGACTTCCGGTGCTCGTCCCAAGAAAATGCGAGCGGGAATGCCCCGGACTCAGTTTTCTCGTCCTGGGGTAAAAAGCGGTCCCCCGACGGTTTCTTCCCTTTGCTCCGTATTGGTCATAAGTCTTTCGATCTTCGGGTCTCGTGCTCCGAGGACTTCAACCCACACTCCTGGCATGCTCCCTGACACGTTTTCCGGAGGTATAGGTCGGGAAGCGAGCTCGTTGGAGGGAGAACTGTGGTGCGAACCAAAACGGTCTAAAAGATGGCCGAAGCTTCCAACGAGTGGCGAACGCTCGTCCGGTGTCAGAAACCACTGGAAATGCACTTACAGCGAAGGAAACGGGCTGAGCTCGAGGACTTCCGGTGCTCGTCCCAAGAAAACACGAGCGGGAATGCCCCGGACTCAGTTTTCTCGTCTTGGGGTAAAAAGCGGTCCCCCGACGGTTTCTTCCCTTTGCTCCGTATTGGTCATAAGTCTTTCGATCTTCGGGTCTCGTGCTCCGAGGACTTCAACCCACACTCCTGGCATGCTCCCTGACACGTTTTCCGGAGGTATAGGTCGGGAAGCGAGCTCGTTGGAGGGAGAACTGTGGTGCGACCCAAAACGGTCCAAAAGATGGCCGAAGCTTCCAACGAGTGGCGAACGCTCGTCCGGTGTCAGAAACCACTGGAAATGCACTTGCAGCAAAGGAAACGGGCGGAGCTCGAGGACTTCCGGTGCTCGTCCCAAGAAAACGCGAGCGGGAATGCCCCGGACTCAGTTTTCTTGTCCTGGGGTAAAAAGCGGTCCCCCGACGGTTTCTTCCCTTTGCTCCGTATTGGTCATAAGTCTTTCGATCTTCGGGTCTCGTGCTCCGAGGACTTCAACCCACACTCCTGGCATGCTCCCTGACACGTTTTCCGGAGGTATAGGTCGGGAAGCGAGCTCGTTGGAGGGAGAACTGTGGTGCGACCCAAAACGGTCCAAAAGATGGCCGAAGCTTCCAACGAGTGGCGAACGCTCGTCCGGTGTCAGAAACCACTGGAAATGCACTTGCAGCGAAGGAAACGGGCTGAGCTCGAGGACTTCCGGTGCTCGTCCCAAGAAAACGCGAGCGGGAATGCCCCGGACTCAGTTTTCTCGTCCTGGGGTAAAAAGCGGTCCCCCGACGGTTTCTTCCCTTTGCTCCGTATTGGTCATAAGTCTTTCGATCTTCGGGTCTCGTGCTCCGAGGACTTCAACCCACACTCCTGGCATGCTCCCTGACACGTTTTACGGAGGTATAGGTCGGGAAGCGAGCTCGTTGGAGAGAGAACTGTGGTGCGACCCAAAACGGTCCAAAAGATGGCCGAAGCTTCCAACGAGTGGCGAACGCTCGTCCGGTGTCAGAAACCACTGGAAATGCACTTGCAGCGAAGGAAACGGGCGGAGCTCGAGGACTTCCGGTGCTCGTCCCAAGAAAACGCGAGCGGGAATGCCCCGGACTCAGTTTTCTCGTCCTGGGGTAAAAAGCGGTCCCCCGACGGTTTCTTCCCTTTGCTCCGTATTGGTCATAAGTCTTTCGATCTTCGGGTCTCGTGCTCCGAGGACTTCAACCCACACTCCTGGCATGCTCCCTGACACGTTTTCCGGAGGTATAGGTCGGGAAGCGAGCTCGTTGGAGGGAGAACTGTGGTGCGACCCAAAACGGTCCAAAAGATGGCCGAAGCTTCCAACGAGTGGCGAACGCTCGTCCGGTGTCAGAAACCACTGGAAATGCACTTGCAGCGAAGGAAACGGGCGGAGCTCGAGGACTTCCGGTGCTCGTCCCAAGAAAACGCGAGCGGGAATGCCCCGGACTCAGTTTTCTCGTCCTGGGGTAAAAAGCGGTCCCCCGACGGTTTCTTCCCTTTGCTCCGTATTGGTCATAAGTCTTTCGATCTTCGGGTCTCGTGCTCCGAGGACTTCAACCCACACTCCTGGCATGCTCCCTGACACGTTTTCCGGAGGTATAGGTCGGGAAGCGAGCTCGTTGGAGGGAGAACTGTGGTGCGACCCAAAACGGTCCAAAAGATGGCCGAAGCTTCCAACGAGTGGCGAACGCTCGTCCGGTGTCAGAAACCACTGGAAATGCACTTGCAGCGAAGGAAACGGGCTGAGCTCGAGGACTTCCGGTGCTCGTCCCAAGAAAACGCGAGCGGGAATGCCCCGGACTCAGTTTTCTCGTCCTGGGGTAAAAAGCGGTCCCCCGACGGTTTCTTCCCTTTCCTCCGTATTGGTCATAAGTCTTTCGATCTTCGGGTCTCGTGCTCCGAGGACTTCAACCCACACTCCTGGCATGCTCCCTGACACGTTTTACGGAGGTATAGGTCGGGAAGCGAGCTCGTTGGAGGGAGAACTGTGGTGCGACCCAAAACGGTCCAAAAGATGGCCGAAGCTTCCAACGAGTGGCGAACGCTCGTCCGGTGTCAGAAACCACTGGAAATGCACTTGCAGCGAAGGAAACGGGCGGAGCTCGAGGACTTCCGGTGCTCGTCCCAAGAAAACGCGAGCGGGAATGCCCCGGACTCAGTTTTCTCGTCCTGGGGTAAAAAGCGGTCCCCCGACGGTTTCTTCCCTTTGCTCCGTATTGGTCATAAGTCTTTCGATCTTCGGGTCTCGTGCTCCGAGGACTTCAACCCACACTCCTGGCATGCTCCCTGACACGTTTTCCGGAGGTATTGGTCGGGAAGCGAGCTCGTTGGAGGGAGAACTGTGGTGCGACCCAAAACGGTCCAAAAGATGGCCGAAGCTTCCAACGAGTGGCGAACGCTCGTCCGGTGTCAGAAACCACTGGAAATGCACTTGCAGCGAAGGAAACGGGCTGACCTCGAGGACTTCCGGTGCTCGTCCCAAGAAAACGCGAGCGGGAATGCCCCGGACTCAGTTTTCTCGTCCTGGGGTAAAAAGCGGTCCCCCGACGGTTTCTTCCCTTTGCTCCGTATTGGTCATAAGTCTTTCGATCTTCGGGTCTCGTGCTCCGAGGACTTCAACCCACACTCCTGGCATGCTCCCTGACACGTTTTACGGAGGTATAGGTCGGGAAGCGAGCTCGTTGGAGGGAGAACTGTGGTGCGACCCAAAACGGTCCAAAAGATGGCCGAAGCTTCCAACGAGTGGCGAACGCTCGTCCGGTGTCAGAAACCACTGGAAATGAACTTGCAGCGAAGGAAACGGGCTGAGCTCGAGGTCTTCCGGTGCTCGTCCCAAGAAAACGCGAGCGGGAATGCCCCGGACTCAGTTTTCTCGTCCTGGGGTAAAAAGCGGTCCCCCGACGGTTTCTTCCCTTTGCTCCGTATTGGTCATAAGTCTTTCGATCTTCGGGTCTCGTGCTCCGAGGACTTCAACCCACACTCCTGGCATGCTCCCTGACACGTTTTCCGGAGGTATAGGTCGGGAAGCGAGCTCGTTGGAGGGAGAACTGTGGTGCGACCCAAAACGGTCCAAAAGATGGCCGAAGCTTCCAACGAGTGGCGAACGCTCGTCCGGTGTCAGAAACCACTGGAAATGCACTTGCAGCGAAGGAAACAAGCTGAGCTCGAGGACTTCCGGTGCTCGTCCCAAGAAAACGCGAGCGGGAATGCCCCGGACTCAGTTTTCTCGTCCTGGGGTAAAAAGCGGTCCCCCGACGGTTTCTTCCCTTTGCTCCGTATTGGTCATAAGTCTTTCGATCTTCGGGTCTCGTGCTCCGAGGACTTCAACCCACACTCCTGGCATGCTCCCTGACACGTTTTCCGGAGGTATAGGTTGGGAAGCGAGCTCGTTGGAGGGAGAACTGTGGTGCGACCCAAAACGGTCCAAAAGATGGCCGAAGCTTCCAACGAGTGGCGAACGCTCGTCCGGTGTCAGAAACCACTGGAAATGCACTTGCAGCGAAGGAAACGGGCTGAGCTCGAGGACTTCCGGTGCTCGTCCCAAGAAAACGCGTGCGGGAATGCCCCGGACTCAGTTTTCTCGTCCTGGGGTAAAAAGCGGTCCCCCGACGGTTTCTTCCCTTTGCTCCGTATTGGTCATAAGTCTTTCGATCTTCGGGTCTCGTGCTCCGAGGACTTCAACCCACACTCCTGGCATGCTCCCTGACACGTTTTACGGAGGTATAGGTCGGGAAGCGAGCTCGTTGGAGGGAGAACTGTGGTGCGACCCAAAACGGTCCAAAAGATGGCCGAAGCTTCCAACGAGTGGCGAACGCTCGTCCGGTGTCAGAAACCACTGGAAATGCACTTGCAGCGAAGGAAACGGGCGGAGCTCGAGGACTTCCGGTGCTCGTCCCAAGAAAACGCGAGCGGGAATGCCCCGGACTCAGTTTTCTCGTCCTGGGGTAAAAAGCGGTCCCCCGACGGTTTCTTCCCTTTGCTCCGTATTGGTCATAAGTCTTTCGATCTTCGGGTCTCGTGCTCCGAGGACTTCAACCCACACTCCTGGCATGCTCCCTGACACGTTTTCCGGAGGTATTGGTCGGGAAGCGAGCTCGTTGGAGGGAGAACTGTGGTGCGACCCAAAACGGTCCAAAAGATGGCCGAAGCTTCCAACGAGTGGCGAACGCTCGTCCGGTGTCAGAAACCACTGGAAATGCACTTGCAGCGAAGGAAACGGGCTGAGCTCGAGGACTTCCGGTGCTCGTCCCAAGAAAACGCGAGCGGGAATGCCCCGGACTCAGTTTTCTCGTCCTAGGGTAAAAAGCGGTCCCCCGACGGTTTCTTCCCTTTGCTCCGTATTGGTCATAAGTCTTTCGATCTTCGGGTCTCGTGCTCCGAGGACTTCAACCCACACTCCTGGCATGCTCCCTGACACGTTTTACGGAGGTATAGGTCGGGAAGCGAGCTCGTTGGAGGGAGAACTGTGGTGCGACCCAAAACGGTCCAAAAGATGGCCGAAGCTTCCAACGAGTGGCGAACGCTCGTCCGGTGTCAGAAACCACTGGAAATGAACTTGCAGCGAAGGAAACGGGCTGAGCTCGAGGTCTTCCGGTGCTCGTCCCAAGAAAACGCGAGCGGGAATGCCCCGGACTCAGTTTTCTCGTCCTGGGGTAAAAAGCGGTCCCCCAACGGTTTCTTCCCTTTGCTCCGTATTGGTCATAAGTCTTTCGATCTTCGGGTCTCGTGCTCCGAGGACTTCAACCCACACTCCTGGCATGCTCCCTGACACGTTTTCCGGAGGTATAGGTCGGGAAGCGAGCTCGTTGGAGGGAGAACTGTGGTGCGACCCAAAACGGTCCAAAAGATGGCCGAAGCTTCCAACGAGTGGCGAACGCACGTCCGGTGTCAGAAACCACTGGAAATGCACTTGCAGCGAAGGAAACGGGCTGAGCTCGAGGACTTCCGGTGCTCGTCCCAAGAAAACGCGAGCGGGAATGCCCCGGACTCAGTTTTCTCGTGCTGGGGTAAAAAGCGGTCCCCCGACGGTTTCTTCCCTTTGCTCCGTATTGGTCATAAGTCTTTCGATCTTCGGGTCTCGTGCTCCGAGGACTTCAACCCACACTCCTGGCATGCTCCCTGACACGTTTTCCGGAGGTATAGGTCGGGAAGCGAGCTCGTTGGAGGGAGAACTGTGGTGCGATCCAAAACGGTCCAAAAGATGGCCGAAGCTTCCAACGAGTGGCGAACGCACGTCCGGTGTCAGAAACCACTGGAAATGCACTTGCAGCGAAGGAAACGGGCTGAGCTCGAGGACTTCCGGTGCTCGTCCCAAGAAAACGCGAGCGGGAATGCCCCGGACTCAGTTTTCTCGTCCTAGGTAAAAAGCGGTCCCCCGACGGTTTCTTCCCTTTGCTCCGTATTGGTCATAAGTCTTTCGATCTTCGGGTCTCGTGCTCCGAGGACTTCAACCCACACTCCTGGCATGCTCCCTGACACGTTTTCCGGAGGTATTGGTCGGGAAGCGAGCTCGTTGGAGGGAGAACTGTGGTGCGACCCAAAACGGTCCAAAAGATGGCCGAAGCTTCCAACGAGTGGCGAACGCTCGTCCGGTGTCAGAAACCACTGGAAATGCACTTGCAGCGAAGGAAACGGGCTGAGCTCGAGGACTTCCGGTGCTCGTCCCAAGAAAACGCGAGCGGGAATGCCCCAGACTCAGTTTTCTCGTGCTGGGGTAAAAAGCGGTCCCCCGACGGTTTCTTCCCTTTGCTCCGTATTGGTCATAAGTCTTTCGATCTTCGGGTCTCGTGCTCCGAGGACTTCAACCCACACTCCTGGCATGCTCCCTGACACGTTTTCCGGAGGTATAGGTCGGGAAGCGAGCTCGTTGGAGGGAGAACTGTGGTGCGATCCAAAACGGTCCAAAAGATGGCCGAAGCTTCCAACGAGTGGCGAACGCACGTCCGGTGTCAGAAACCACTGGAAATGCACTTGCAGCGAAGGAAACGGGCTGAGCTCGAGGACTTCCGGTGCTCGTCCCAAGAAAACGCGAGCGGGAATGCCCCGGACTCAGTTTTCTCGTCCTAGGTAAAAAGCGGTCCCCCGACGGTTTCTTCCCTTTGCTCCGTATTGGTCATAAGTCTTTCGATCTTCGGGTCTCGTGCTCCGAGGACTTCAACCCACACTCCTGGCATGCTCCCTGACACGTTTTCCGGAGGTATTGGTCGGGAAGCGAGCTCGTTTGAGGGAGAACTGTGGTGCGACCCAAAACGGTCTAAAAGATGGCCGAAGCTTCCAACGAGTGGCGAACGCTCGTCCGGTGTCAGAAACCACTGGAAATGCACTTGAAGCGAAGGAAACGGGCGGAGCTCGAGGACTTCCGGTGCTCGTCCCAAGAAAACGCGAGCGGGAATGCCCCGGACTCAGTTTTCTCGTCCTGGGGTAAAAAGCGGTCCCCCGACGGTTTCTTCCCTTTGCTCCGTATTGGTCATAAGTCTTTCGATCTTCGGGTCTCGTGCTCCGAGGACTTCAAGCCACACTCCTGGCATGCTCCCTGACACGTTTTCCGGAGGTATAGGTCGGGAAGCGAGCTCGTTGGAGGGAGAACTGTGGTGCGACCCAAAACGGACCAAAAGATGGCCGAAGCTTCCAACGAGTGGCGAACGCTCGTCCGGTGTCAGAAACCACTGGAAATGCACTTGCAGCGAAGGAAACGGGCTGAGCTCGAGGACTTCCGGTGCTCGTCCCAAGAAAACGCGAGCGGGAATGCCCCGGACTCAGTTTTCTCGTCCTGGGGTAAAAAGCGGTCCCCCGACGGTTTCTTCCCTTTGCTCCGTATTGGTCATAAGTCTTTCGATCTTCGGGTCTCGTGCTCCGAGGACTTCAACCCACACTCCTGGCATGCTCCTTGACACGTTTTCCGGAGGTATAGGTCGGGAAGCGAGCTCGTTGGAGGGAGAACTGTGGTGCGACCCAAAACGGTCCAAAAGATGGCCGAAGCTTCCAACGAGTGGCGAACGCACGTCCGGTGTCAGAAACCACTGGAAATGCACTTGCAGCGAAGGAAACGGGCTGAGCTCGAGGACTTCCGGTGCTCGTCCCAAGAAAACGCGAGCGGGAATGCCCCGGACTCAGTTTTCTCGTCCTGGGGTAAAAAGCGGTCCCCCGACGGTTTCTTCCCTTTGCTCCGTATTGGTCATAAGTCTTTCGATCTTCGGGTCTCGTGCTCCCAGGACTTCAACCCACACTCCTGGCATGCTCCCTGACACGTTTTCCGGAGGTATAGGTCGGGAAGCGAGCTCGTTGGAGGGAGAACTGTGGTGCGACCCAAAACGGTCCAAAAGATGGCCGAAGCTTCCAACGAGTGGCGAACGCTCGTCCGGTGTCAGAAACCACTGGAAATGCACTTGCAGCGAAGGAAACGGGCTGAGCTCGAGGACTTCCGGTGCTCGTCCCACGAAAACGCGAGCGGGAATGCCCCGGACTCAGTTTTCTCGTCCTGGGGTAAAAAGCGGTCCCCCGACGGTTTCTTCCCTTTGCTCCGTATTGGTCATAAGTCTTTCGATCTTCGGGTCTCGTGCTCCGAGGACTTCAACCCACACTCCTGGCATGCTCCCTGACACGTTTTTCGGAGGTATAGGTCGGGAAGCGAGCTCGTTGGAGGGAGAACTGTGGTGCGACCCAAAACGGTCCAAAAGATGGCCGAAGCTTCCAACGAGTGGCGAACGCTCGTCCGGTGTCAGAAACCACTGGAAATGCACTTGCAGCGAGGGAAACGGGCTGAGCTCGAGGACTTCCGGTGCTCGTCCCAAGAAAACGCGAGCGGGAATGCCCCGGACTCAGTTTTCTCGTCCTGGGGTAAAAAGCGGTCCCCCGACGGTTTCTTCCCTTTGCTCCGTATTGGTCATAAGTCTTTCGATCTTCGGGTCTCGTGCTCCGAGGACTTCAAGCCACACTCCTGGCATGCTCCCTGACACGTTTTCCGGAGGTATAGGTCGGGAAGCGAGCTCGTTGGAGGGAGAACTGTGGTGCGACCCAAAACGGTCCAAAAGATGGCCGAAGCTTCCAACGAGTGGCGAACGCTCGTCCGGTGTCAGAAACCACTGGAAATGCACTTGCAGCGAAGGAAACGGGCTGAGCTCGAGGACTTCCGGTGCTCGTCCCAAGAAAACGCGAGCGGGAATGCCCCGGACTCAGTTTTCTCGTCCTGGGGTAAAAAGCGGTCCCCCGACGGTTTCTTCCCTTTGCTCCGTATTGGTCATAAGTCTTTCGATCTTCGGGTCTCGTGCTCCGAGGACTTCAACCCACACTCCTGGCATGCTCCCTGACACGTTTTCCGGAGGTATAGGTCGGGAAGCGAGCTCGTTGGAGGGAGAACTGTGGTGCGACCCAAAACGGTCCAAAAGATGGCCGAAGCTTCCAACGAGTGGCGAACGCTCGTCCGGTGTCAGAAACCACTGGAAATGCACTTGCAGCGAGGGAAACGGGCTGAGCTCGAGGACTTCCGGTGCTCGTCCCAAGAAAACGCGAGCGGGAATGCCCCGGACTCAGTTTTCTCGTCCTGGGGTAAAAAGCGGTCCCCCGACGGTTTCTTCCCTTTGCTCCGTATTGGTCATAAGTCTTTCGATCTTCGGGTCTCGTGCTCCGAGGACTTCAAGCCACACTCCTGGCATGCTCCCTGACACGTTTTCCGGAGGTATAGGTCGGGAAGCGAGCTCGTTGGAGGGAGAACTGTGGTGCGACCCAAAACGGTCCAAAAGATGGCCGAAGCTTCCAACGAGTGGCGAACGCTCGTCCGGTGTCAGAAACCACTGGAAATGCACTTGCAGCGAAGGAAACGGGCTGAGCTCGAGGACTTCCGGTGCTCGTCCCAAGAAAACGCGAGCGGGAATGCCCCGGACTCAGTTTTCTCGTCCTGGGGTAAAAAGCGGTCCCCCGACGGTTTCTTCCCTTTGCTCCGTATTGGTCATAAGTCTTTCGATCTTCGGGTCTCGTGCTCCGAGGACTTCAACCCACACTCCTGGCATGCTCCCTGACACGTTTTCCGGAGGTATAGGTCGGGAAGCGAGCTCGTTGGAGGGAGAACTGTGGTGCGACCCAAAACGGTCCAAAAGATGGCCGAAGCTTCCAACGAGTGGCGAACGCTCGTCCGGTGTCAGAAACCACTGGAAATGCACTTGCAGCGAGGCAAACGGGCTGAGCTCGAGGACTTCCGGTGCTCGTCCCAAGAAAACGCGAGCGGGAATGCCCCGGACTCAGTTTTCTCGTCCTGGGGTAAAAAGCGGTCCCCCGACGGTTTCTTCCCTTTGCTCCGTATTGGTCATAAGTCTTTCGATCTTCGGGTCTCGTGCTCCGAGGACTTCAAGCCACACTCCTGGCATGCTCCCTGACACGTTTTCCGGAGGTATAGGTCGGGAAGCGAGCTCGTTGGAGGGAGAACTGTGGTGCGACCCAAAACGGTCCAAAAGATGGCCGAAGCTTCCAACGAGTGGCGAACGCTCGTCCGGTGTCAGAAACCACTGGAAATGCACTTGCAGCGAAGGAAACGGGCTGAGCTCGAGGACTTCCGGTGCTCGTCCCAAGAAAACGCGAGCGGGAATGCCCCGGACTCAGTTTTCTCGTCCTGGGGTAAAAAGCGGTCCCCCGACGGTTTCTTCCCTTTGCTCCGTATTGGTCATAAGTCTTTCGATCTTCGGGTCTCGTGCTCCGAGGACTTTAACCCACACTCCTGGCATGCTCCCTGACACGTTTTCCAGAGGTATAGGTCGGCAAGCGAGCTCGTTGGAGGGAGAACTGTGGTGCGACCCAAAACGGTCCAAAAGATGGCCGAAGCTTCCAACGAGTGGCGAAGGCTCGTCCGGTGTCAGAAACCACTGGAAATGCACTTGCAGCGAGGGAAACGGGCTGAGCTCGAGGACTTCCGGTGCTCGTCCCAAGAAAACGCGAGCGGGAATGCCCCGGACTCAGTTTTCTCGTCCTGGGGTAAAAAGCGGTCCCCCGACGGTTTCTTCCCTTTGCTCCGTATTGGTCATAAGTCTTTCGATCTTCGGGTCTCGTGCTCCGAGGACTTCAACCCACACTCCTGGCATGCTCCCTGACACGTTTTCCGGAGGTATAGGTCGGGAAGCGAGCTCGTTGCAGGGAGAACTGTGGTGCGACCCAAAACGGTCCAAAAGATGGCCGAAGCTTCCAACGAGTGGCGAACGCTCGTCCGGTGTCAGAAACCACTGGAAATGCACTTGCAGCGAAGGAAACGGGCTGAGCTCGAGGACTTTCGGTGCTCGTCCCAAGAAAACGCGAGCGGGAATGCCCCGGACTCAGTTTTCTCGTCCTGGGGTAAAAAGCGGTCCCCCGACGGTTTCTTCCCTTTGCTCCGTATTGGTCATAAGTCTTTCGATCTTCGGTTCTCGTGCTCCGAGGACTTCAACCCACACTCCTGGCATGCTCCCTGACACGTTTTCCGGAGGTATAGGTCGGGAAGCGAGCTCGTTGGAGGGAGAACTGTGGTGCGACCCAAAACGGTCCAAAAGATGGCCGAAGCTTCCAACGAGTGGCGAACGCTCGTCCGGTGTCAAAAACCACTGGAAATGCACTTGCAGCGAAGGAAACGGGCTGAGCTCGAGGACTTCCGGTGCTCGTCCCAAGAAAACGCGAGCGGGAATGCCCCGGACTCAGTTTTCTCGTCCTGGGGTAAAAAGCGGTCCCCCGACGGTTTCTTCCCTTTGCTCCGTATTGGTCATAAGTCTTTCGATCTTCGGGTCTCGTGCTCCGAGGACTTCAACCCACACTCCTGGCATGCTCCCTGACACGTTTTCCGGAGGTATTGGTCGGGAAGCGAGCTCGTTGGAGGGAGAACTGTGGTGCGACCCAAAACGGTCCAAAAGATGGCCGAAGCTTCCAACGAGTGGCGAACGCTCGTCCGGTGTCAGAAACCACTGGAAATGCACTTGCAGCGAAAGGAAACGGGCTGAGCTCGAGGACTTCCGGTGCTCGTCCCAAGAAAACGCGAGCGGGAATGCCCCGGACTCAGTTTTCTCGTCCTGGGGTAAAAAGCGGTCCCCCGACGGTTTCTTCCCTTTGCTCCGTATTGGTCATAAGTCTTTCGATCTTCGGGTCTCGTGCTCCGAGGACTTCAACCCACACTCCTGGCATGCTCTCTGACACGTTTTCCGGAGGTATAGGTCGGGAAGCGAGCTCGTTGGAGGGAGAACTGTGGTGCGACCCAAAACGGTCCAAAAGATGGCCGAAGCTTCCAACGAGTGGCGAACGCTCGTCCGGTGTCAGAAACCACTGGAAATGCACTTGCAGCGAGGGAAACGGGCTGAGCTCGAGGACTTCCGGTGCTCGTCCCAAGAAAACGCGAGCGGGAATGCCCCGGACTCAGTTTTCTCGTCCTGGGGTAAAAAGCGGTCCCCCGACGGTTTCTTCCCTTTGCTCCGTATTGGTCATAAGTCTTTCGATCTTCGGGTCTCGTGCTCCGAGGACTTCAACCCACACTCCTGGCATGCTCCCTGACACGTTTTCCGGAGGTATAGGTCGGGAAGCGAGCTCGTTGCAGGGAGAACTGTGGTGCGACCCAAAACGGTCCAAAAGATGGCCGAAGCTTCCAACGAGTGGCGAACGCTCGTCCGGTGTCAGAAACCACTGGAAATGCACTTGCAGCGAAGGAAACGGGCTGAGCTCGAGGACTTTCGGTGCTCGTCCCAAGAAAACGCGAGCGGGAATGCCCCGGACTCAGTTTTCTCGTCCTGGGGTAAAAAGCGGTCCCCCGACGGTTTCTTCCCTTTGCTCCGTATTGGTCATAAGTCTTTCGATCTTCGGGTCTCGTGCTCCGAGGACTTCAACCCACACTCCTGGCATGCTCCCTGACACGTTTTCCGGAGGTATAGGTCGGGAAGCGAGCTCGTTGGAGGGAGAACTGTGGTGCGACCCAAAACGGTCCAAAAGATGGCCGAAGCTTCCAACGAGTGGCGAACGCTCGTCCGGTGTCAAAAACCACTGGAAATGCACTTGCAGCGAAGGAAACGGGCTGAGCTCGAGGACTTCCGGTGCTCGTCCCAAGAAAACGCGAGCGGGAATGCCCCGGACTCAGTTTTCTCGTCCTGGGGTAAAAAGCGGTCCCCCGACGGTTTCTTCCCTTTGCTCCGTATTGGTCATAAGTCTTTCGATCTTCGGGTCTCGTGCTCCGAGGACTTCAACCCACACTCCTGGCATGCTCCCTGACACGTTTTCCGGAGGTATTGGTCGGGAAGCGAGCTCGTTGGAGGGAGAACTGTGGTGCGACCCAAAACGGTCCAAAAGATGGCCGAAGCTTCCAACGAGTGGCGAACGCTCGTCCGGTGTCAGAAACCACTGGAAATGCACTTGCAGCGAAAGGAAACGGGCTGAGCTCGAGGACTTCCGGTGCTCGTCCCAAGAAAACGCGAGCGGGAATGCCCCGGACTCAGTTTTCTCGTCCTGGGGTAAAAAGCGGTCCCCCGACGGTTTCTTCCCTTTGCTCCGTATTGGTCATAAGTCTTTCGATCTTCGGGTCTCGTGCTCCGAGGACTTCAACCCACACTCCTGGCATGCTCTCTGACACGTTTTCCGGAGGTATAGGTCGGGAAGCGAGCTCGTTGGAGGGAGAACTGTGGTGCGACCCAAAACGGTCCAAAAGATGGCCGAAGCTTCCAACGAGTGGCGAACGCTCGTCCGGTGTCAGAAACCACTGGAAATGCACTTGCAGCGAAGGAAACGGGCTGAGCTCGAGGACTTCCGGTGCTCGTCCCAAGAAAACGCGAGCGGGAATGCCCCGGACTCAGTTTTCTCGTCCTGGGGTAAAAAGCGGTCCCCCGACGGTTTCTTCCCTTTGCTCCGTATTGGTCATAAGTCTTTCGATCTTCGGGTCTCGTGCTCCGAGGACTTCAACCCACACTCCTGGCATGCTCCCTGACACGTTTTCCGGAGGTATAGGTCGGGAAGCGAGCTCGTTGCAGGGAGAACTGTGGTGCGACCCAAAACGGTCCAAAAGATGGCCGAAGCTTCCAACGAGTGGCGAACGCTCGTCCGGTGTCAGAAACCACTGGAAATGCACTTGCAGCGAAGGAAACGGGCTGAGCTCGAGGACTTTCGGTGCTCGTCCCAAGAAAACGCGAGCGGGAATGCCCCGGACTCAGTTTTCTCGTCCTGGGGTAAAAAGCGGTCCCCCGACGGTTTCTTCCCTTTGCTCCGTATTGGTCATAAGTCTTTCGATCTTCGGGTCTCGTGCTCCGAGGACTTCAACCCACACTCCTGGCATGCTCCCTGACACGTTTTCCGGAGGTATTGGTCGGGAAGCGAGCTCGTTGGAGGGAGAACTGTGGTGCGACCCAAAACGGTCCAAAAGATGGCCGAAGCTTCCAACGAGTGGCGAACGCTCGTCCGGTGTCAGAAACCACTGGAAATGCACTTGCAGCGAAGGAAACGGGCTGAGCTCGAGGACTTCCGGTGCTCGTCCCAAGAAAACGCGAGCGGGAATGCCCCGGACTCAGTTTTCTCGTCCTAGGGTAAAAAGCGGTCCCCCGACGGTTTCTTCCCTTTGCTCCGTATTGGTCATAAGTCTTTCGATCTTCGGGTCTCGTGCTCCGAGGACTTCAACCCACACTCCTGGCATGCTCCCTGACACGTTTTACGGAGGTATAGGTCGGGAAGCGAGCTCGTTGGAGGGAGAACTGTGGTGCGACCCAAAACGGTCCAAAAGATGGCCGAAGCTTCCAACGAGTGGCGAACGCTCGTCCGGTGTCAGAAACCACTGGAAATGAACTTGCAGCGAAGGAAACGGGCTGAGCTCGAGGTCTTCCGGTGCTCGTCCCAAGAAAACGCGAGCGGGAATGCCCCGGACTCAGTTTTCTCGTCCTGGGGTAAAAAGCGGTCCCCCAACGGTTTCTTCCCTTTGCTCCGTATTGGTCATAAGTCTTTTGATCTTCGGGTCTCGTGCTCCGAGGACTTCAACCCACACTCCTGGCATGCTCCCTGACACGTTTTCCGGAGGTATAGGTCGGGAAGCGAGCTCGTTGGAGGGAGAACTGTGGTGCGACCCAAAACGGTCCAAAAGATGGCCGAAGCTTCCAACGAGTGGCGAACGCACGTCCGGTGTCAGAAACCACTGGAAATGCACTTGCAGCGAAGGAAACGGGCTGAGCTCGAGGACTTCCGGTGCTCGTCCCAAGAAAACGCGAGCGGGAATGCCCCGGACTCAGTTTTCTCGTGCTGGGGTAAAAAGCGGTCCCCCGACGGTTTCTTCCCTTTGCTCCGTATTGGTCATAAGTCTTTCGATCTTCGGGTCTCGTGCTCCGAGGACTTCAACCCACACTCCTGGCATGCTCCCTGACACGTTTTCCGGAGGTATAGGTCGGGAAGCGAGCTCGTTGGAGGGAGAACTGTGGTGCGATCCAAAACGGTCCAAAAGATGGCCGAAGCTTCCAACGAGTGGCGAACGCACGTCCGGTGTCAGAAACCACTGGAAATGCACTTGCAGCGAAGGAAACGGGCTGAGCTCGAGGACTTCCGGTGCTCGTCCCAAGAAAACGCGAGCGGGAATGCCCCGGACTCAGTTTTCTCGTCCTGGGGTAAAAAGCGGTCCCCCGACGGTTTCTTCCCTTTGCTCCGTATTGGTCATAAGTCTTTCGATCTTCGGGTCTCGTGCTCCGAGGACTTCAACCCACACTCCTGGCATGCTCCCTGACACGTTTTCCGGAGGTATTGGTCGGGAAGCGAGCTCGTTTGAGGGAGAACTGTGGTGCGACCCAAAACGGTCTAAAAGATGGCCGAAGCTTCCAACGAGTGGCGAACGCTCGTCCGGTGTCAGAAACCACTGGAAATGCACTTGAAGCGAAGGAAACGGGCGGAGCTCGAGGACTTCCGGTGCTCGTCCCAATAAAACGCGAGCGGGAATGCCCCGGACTCAGTTTTCTCGTCCTGGGGTAAAAAGCGGTCCCCCGACGGTTTCTTCCCTTTGCTCCGTATTGGTCATAAGTCTTTCGATCTTCGGGTCTCGTGCTCCGAGGACTTCAAGCCACACTCCTGGCATGCTCCCTGACACGTTTTCCGGAGGTATAGGTCGGGAAGCGAGCTCGTTGGAGGGAGAACTGTGGTGCGACCCAAAACGGACCAAAAGATGGCCGAAGCTTCCAACGAGTGGCGAACGCTCGTCCGGTGTCAGAAACCACTGGAAATGCACTTGCAGCGAAGGAAACGGGCTGAGCTCGAGGACTTCCGGTGCTCGTCCCAAGAAAACGCGAGCGGGAATG
Source organism: Cucumis melo (assembly GCF_025177605.1). Lineage (NCBI taxonomy): Eukaryota > Viridiplantae > Streptophyta > Magnoliopsida > Cucurbitales > Cucurbitaceae > Cucumis > Cucumis melo. Next base: position 54,610 of record NW_026123942.1, read on the forward strand.
CCCCGGACTCAGTTTTCTCGTCCTGGGGTAAAAAGCGGTCCCCCGACGGTTTCTTCCCTTTGCTCCGTATTGGTCATAAGTCTTTCGATCTTCGGGTCTCGTGCTCCGAGGACTTCAACCCACACTCCTGGCATGCTCCTTGACACGTTTTCCGGAGGTATAGGTCGGGAAGCGAGCTCGTTGGAGGGAGAACTGTGGTGCGACCCAAAACGGTCCAAAAGATGGCCGAAGCTTCCAACGAGTGGCGAACGCACGTCCGGTGTCAGAAACCACTGGAAATGCACTTGCAGCGAAGGAAACGGGCTGAGCTCGAGGACTTCCGGTGCTCGTCCCAAGAAAACGCGAGCGGGAATGCCCCGGACTCAGTTTTCTCGTCCTGGGGTAAAAAGCGGTCCCCCGACGGTTTCTTCCCTTTGCTCCGTATTGGTCATAAGTCTTTCGATCTTCGGGTCTCGTGCTCCCAGGACTTCAACCCACACTCCTGGCATGCTCCCTGACACGTTTTCCGGAGGTATAGGTCGGGAAGCGAGCTCGTTGGAGGGAGAACTGTGGTGCGACCCAAAACGGTCCAAAAGATGGCCGAAGCTTCCAACGAGTGGCGAACGCTCGTCCGGTGTCAGAAACCACTGGAAATGCACTTGCAGCGAAGGAAACGGGCTGAGCTCGAGGACTTCCGGTGCTCGTCCCAAGAAAACGCGAGCGGGAATGCCCCGGACTCAGTTTTCTCGTCCTGGGGTAAAAAGCGGTCCCCCGACGGTTTCTTCCCTTTGCTCCGTATTGGTCATAAGTCTTTCGATCTTCGGGTCTCGTGCTCCGAGGACTTCAACCCACACTCCTGGCATGCTCCCTGACATGTTTTCCGGAGGTATAGGTCGGGAAGCGAGCTCGTTGGAGGGAGAACTGTGGTGCGACCCAAAACGGTCCAAAAGATGGCCGAAGCTTCCAACGAGTGGCGAACGCTCGTCCGGTGTCAGAAACCACTGGAAATGCACTTGCAGCGAGGGAAACGGGCTGAGCTCGAGGACTTCCGGTGCTCGTCCCAAGAAAACGCGAGCGGGAATGCCCCGGACTCAGTTTTCTCGTCCTGGGGTAAAAAGCGGTCCCCCGACGGTTTCTTCCCTTTGCTCCGTATTGGTCATAAGTCTTTCGATCTTCGGGTCTCGTGCTCCGAGGACTTCAAGCCACACTCCTGGCATGCTCCCTGACACGTTTTCCGGAGGTATAGGTCGGGAAGCGAGCTCGTTGGAGGGAGAACTGTGGTGCGACCCAAAACGGTCCAAAAGATGGCCGAAGCTTCCAACGAGTGGCGAACGCTCGTCCGGTGTCAGAAACCACTGGAAATGCACTTGCAGCGAAGGAAACGGGCTGAGCTCGAGGACTTCCGGTGCTCGTCCCAAGAAAACGCGAGCGGGAATGCCCCGGACTCAGTTTTCTCGTCCTGGGGTAAAAAGCGGTCCCCCGACGGTTTCTTCCCTTTGCTCCGTATTGGTCATAAGTCTTTCGATCTTCGGGTCTCGTGCTCCGAGGACTTCAACCCACACTCCTGGCATGCTCCCTGACATGTTTTCCGGAGGTATAGGTCGGGAAGCGAGCTCGTTGGAGGGAGAACTGTGGTGCGACCCAAAACGGTCCAAAAGATGGCCGAAGCTTCCAACGAGTGGCGAACGCTCGTCCGGTGTCAGAAACCACTGGAAATGCACTTGCAGCGAGGGAAACGGGCTGAGCTCGAGGACTTCCGGTGCTCGTCCCAAGAAAACGCGAGCGGGAATGCCCCGGACTCAGTTTTCTCGTCCTGGGGTAAAAAGCGGTCCCCCGACGGTTTCTTCCCTTTGCTCCGTATTGGTCATAAGTCTTTCGATCTTCGGGTCTCGTGCTCCGAGGACTTCAAGCCACACTCCTGGCATGCTCCCTGACACGTTTTCCGGAGGTATAGGTCGGGAAGCGAGCTCGTTGGAGGGAGAACTGTGGTGCGACCCAAAACGGTCCAAAAGATGGCCGAAGCTTCCAACGAGTGGCGAACGCTCGTCCGGTGTCAGAAACCACTGGAAATGCACTTGCAGCGAAGGAAACGGGCTGAGCTCGAGGACTTCCGGTGCTCGTCCCAAGAAAACGCGAGCGGGAATGCCCCGGACTCAGTTTTCTCGTCCTGGGGTAAAAAGCGGTCCCCCGACGGTTTCTTCCCTTTGCTCCGTATTGGTCATAAGTCTTTCGATCTTCGGGTCTCGTGCTCCGAGGACTTCAACCCACACTCCTGGCATGCTCCCTGACACGTTTTCCGGAGGTATAGGTCGGGAAGCGAGCTCGTTGGAGGGAGAACTGTGGTGCGACCCAAAACGGTCCAAAAGATGGCCGAAGCTTCCAACGAGTGGCGAACGCTCGTCCGGTGTCAGAAACCACTGGAAATGCACTTGCAGCGAGGGAAACGGGCTGAGCTCGAGGACTTCCGGTGCTCGTCCCAAGAAAACGCGAGCGGGAATGCCCCGGACTCAGTTTTCTCGTCCTGGGGTAAAAAGCGGTCCCCCGACGGTTTCTTCCCTTTGCTCCGTATTGGTCATAAGTCTTTCGATCTTCGGGTCTCGTGCTCCGAGGACTTCAAGCCACACTCCTGGCATGCTCCCTGACACGTTTTCCGGAGGTATAGGTCGGGAAGCGAGCTCGTTGGAGGGAGAACTGTGGTGCGACCCAAAACGGTCCAAAAGATGGCCGAAGCTTCCAACGAGTGGCGAACGCTCGTCCGGTGTCAGAAACCACTGGAAATGCACTTGCAGCGAAGGAAACGGGCTGAGCTCGAGGACTTCCGGTGCTCGTCCCAAGAAAACGCGAGCGGGAATGCCCCGGACTCAGTTTTCTCGTCCTGGGGTAAAAAGCGGTCCCCCGACGGTTTCTTCCCTTTGCTCCGTATTGGTCATAAGTCTTTCGATCTTCGGGTCTCGTGCTCCGAGGACTTCAACCCACACTCCTGGCATGCTCCCTGACACGTTTTCCGGAGGTATAGGTCGGGAAGCGAGCTCGTTGGAGGGAGAACTGTGGTGCGACCCAAAACGGTCCAAAAGATGGCCGAAGCTTCCAACGAGTGGCGAACGCTCGTCCGGTGTCAGAAACCACTGGAAATGCACTTGCAGCGAGGGAAACGGGCTGAGCTCGAGGACTTCCGGTGCTCGTCCCAAGAAAACGCGAGCGGGAATGCCCCGGACTCAGTTTTCTCGTCCTGGGGTAAAAAGCGGTCCCCCGACGGTTTCTTCCCTTTGCTCCGTATTGGTCATAAGTCTTTCGATCTTCGGGTCTCGTGCTCCGAGGACTTCAAGCCACACTCCTGGCATGCTCCCTGACACGTTTTCCGGAGGTATAGGTCGGGAAGCGAGCTCGTTGGAGGGAGAACTGTGGTGCGACCCAAAACGGTCCAAAAGATGGCCGAAGCTTCCAACGAGTGGCGAACGCTCGTCCGGTGTCAGAAACCACTGGAAATGCACTTGCAGCGAAGGAAACGGGCTGAGCTCGAGGACTTCCGGTGCTCGTCCCAAGAAAACGCGAGCGGGAATGCCCCGGACTCAGTTTTCTCGTCCTGGGGTAAAAAGCGGTCCCCCGACGGTTTCTTCCCTTTGCTCCGTATTGGTCATAAGTCTTTCGATCTTCGGGTCTCGTGCTCCGAGGACTTTAACCCACACTCCTGGCATGCTCCCTGACACGTTTTCCAGAGGTATAGGTCGGCAAGCGAGCTCGTTGGAGGGAGAACTGTGGTGCGACCCAAAACGGTCCAAAAGATGGCCGAAGCTTCCAACGAGTGGCGAAGGCTCGTCCGGTGTCAGAAACCACTGGAAATGCACTTGCAGCGAGGGAAACGGGCTGAGCTCGAGGACTTCCGGTGCTCGTCCCAAGAAAACGCGAGCGGGAATGCCCCGGACTCAGTTTTCTCGTCCTGGGGTAAAAAGCGGTCCCCCGACGGTTTCTTCCCTTTGCTCCGTATTGGTCATAAGTCTTTCGATCTTCGGGTCTCGTGCTCCGAGGACTTCAACCCACACTCCTGGCATGCTCCCTGACACGTTTTCCGGAGGTATAGGTCGGGAAGCGAGCTCGTTGCAGGGAGAACTGTGGTGCGACCCAAAACGGTCCAAAAGATGGCCGAAGCTTCCAACGAGTGGCGAACGCTCGTCCGGTGTCAGAAACCACTGGAAATGCACTTGCAGCGAAGGAAACGGGCTGAGCTCGAGGACTTTCGGTGCTCGTCCCAAGAAAACGCGAGCGGGAATGCCCCGGACTCAGTTTTCTCGTCCTGGGGTAAAAAGCGGTCCCCCGACGGTTTCTTCCCTTTGCTCCGTATTGGTCATAAGTCTTTCGATCTTCGGGTCTCGTGCTCCGAGGACTTCAACCCACACTCCTGGCATGCTCCCTGACACGTTTTCCGGAGGTATAGGTCGGGAAGCGAGCTCGTTGGAGGGAGAACTGTGGTGCGACCCAAAACGGTCCAAAAGATGGCCGAAGCTTCCAACGAGTGGCGAACGCTCGTCCGGTGTCAAAAACCACTGGAAATGCACTTGCAGCGAAGGAAACGGGCTGAGCTCGAGGACTTCCGGTGCTCGTCCCAAGAAAACGCGAGCGGGAATGCCCCGGACTCAGTTTTCTCGTCCTGGGGTAAAAAGCGGTCCCCCGACGGTTTCTTCCCTTTGCTCCGTATTGGTCATAAGTCTTTCGATCTTCGGGTCTCGTGCTCCGAGGACTTCAACCCACACTCCTGGCATGCTCCCTGACACGTTTTCCGGAGGTATTGGTCGGGAAGCGAGCTCGTTGGAGGGAGAACTGTGGTGCGACCCAAAACGGTCCAAAAGATGGCCGAAGCTTCCAACGAGTGGCGAACGCTCGTCCGGTGTCAGAAACCACTGGAAATGCACTTGCAGCGAAGGAAACGGGCTGAGCTCGAGGACTTCCGGTGCTCGTCCCAAGAAAACGCGAGCGGGAATGCCCCGGACTCAGTTTTCTCGTCCTGGGGTAAAAAGCGGTCCCCCGACGGTTTCTTCCCTTTGCTCCGTATTGGTCATAAGTCTTTCGATCTTCGGGTCTCGTGCTCCGAGGACTTCAACCCACACTCCTGGCATGCTCTCTGACACGTTTTCCGGAGGTATTGGTCGGGAAGCGAGCTCGTTGGAGGGAGAACTGTGGTGCGACCCAAAACGGTCCAAAAGATGGCCGAAGCTTCCAACGAGTGGCGAACGCTCGTCCGGTGTCAGAAACCACTGGAAATGCACTTGCAGCGAAGGAAACGGGCTGAGCTCGAGGACTTCCGGTGCTCGTCCCAAGAAAACGCGAGCAGGAATGCCCCGGACTCAGTTTTCTCGTCCTGGGGTAAAAAGCGGTCCCCCGACGGTTTCTTCCCTTTGCTCCGTATTGGTCATAAGTCTTTCGATCTTCGGGTCTCGTGCTCCGAGGACTTCAACCCACACTCCTGGCATGCTCCCTGACACGTTTTCCGGAGGTATAGGTCGGGAAGCGAGCTCGTTGGAGGGAGAACTGTGGTGCGACCCAAAACGGTCCAAAAGATGGCCGAAGCTTCCAACGAGTGGCGAACGCACGTCCGGTGTCAGAAACCACTGGAAATGCACTTGCAGCGAAGGAAACGGGCTGAGCTCGAGGACTTCCGGTGCTCGTCCCAAGAAAACGCGAGCGGGAATGCCCCGGACTCAGTTTTCTCGTCCTGGGGTAAAAAGCGGTCCCCCGACGGTTTCTTCCCTTTGCTCCGTATTGGTCATAAGTCTTTCGATCTTCGGGTCTCGTGCTCCGAGGACTTCAACCCACACTCCTGGCATGCTCCCTGACACGTTTTCCGGAGGTATAGGTCGGGAAGCGAGCTCGTTGGAGGGAGAACTGTGGTGCGACCCAAAACGGTCCAAAAGATGGCCGAAGCTTCCAACGAGTGGCGAACGCACGTCCGGTGTCAGAAACCACTGGAAATGCACTTGCAGCGAAGGAAACGGGCTGAGCTCGAGGACTTCCGGTGCTCGTCCCAAGAAAACGCGAGCGGGAATGCCCCGGACTCAGTTTTCTCGTCCTGGGGTAAAAAGCGGTCCCCCGACGGTTTCTTCCCTTTGCTCCGTATTGGTCATAAGTCTTTCGATCTTCGGGTCTCGTGCTCCGAGGACTTCAACCCACACTCCTGGCATGCTCCCTGACACGTTTTCCGGAGGTATAGGTCGGGAAGCGAGCTCGTTGGAGGGAGAACTGTGGTGCGACCCAAAACGGTCCAAAAGATGGCCGAAGCTTCCAACGAGTGGCGAACGCTCGTCCGGTGTCAAAAACCACTGGAAATGCACTTGCAGCGAAGGAAACGGGCTGAGCTCGAGGACTTCCGGGGCTCGTCCCAAGAAAACGCGAGCGGGAATGCCCCGCGGACTCAGTTTTCTCGTCCTGGGGTAAAAAGCGGTCCCCCGACGGTTTCTTCCCTTGCTCCGTATGGTCATAAGTCTTTCGATCTTCGGGTCTCGTGCTCCGAGGACTTCAACCCACACTCCTGGCATGCTCCCTGACACGTTTTCCGGAGGTATAGGTCGGGAAGCGAGCTCGTTGGAGGGAGAACTGTGGTGCGACCCAAAACGGTCCAAAAGATGGCCGAAGCTTCCAACGAGTGGCGAACGCACGTCCGGTGTCAGAAACCACTGGAAATGCACTTGCAGCGAAGGAAACGGGCTGAGCTCGAGGACTTCCGGTGCTCGTCCCAAGAAAACGCGAGCGGGAATGCCCCGGACTCAGTTTTCTCGTCCTGGGGTAAAAAGCGGTCCCCCGACGGTTTCTTCCCTTTGCTCCGTATTGGTCATAAGTCTTTCGATCTTCGGGTCTCGTGCTCCGAGGACTTCAACCCACACTCCTGGCATGCTCCCTGACACGTTTTCCGGAGGTATAGGTCGGGAAGCGAGCTCGTTGGAGGGAGAACTGTGGTGCGACCCAAAACGGTCCAAAAGATGGCCGAAGCTTCCAACGAGTGGCGAACGCTCGTCCGGTGTCAGAAACCACTGGAAATGCACTTGCAGCGAAGGAAACGGGCTGAGCTCGAGGACTTCCGGGGCTCGTCCCAAGAAAACGCGAGCGGGAATGCCCCGGACTCAGTTTTCTCGTCCTGGGGTAAAAAGCGGTCCCCCGACGGTTTGTTCCCTTTGCTCCGTATTGGTCATAAGTCTTTCGATCTTCGGGTCTCGTGCTCCGAGGACTTCAACCCACACTCCTGGCATGCTCGCTGACACGTTTTCCGGAGGTATAGGTCGGGAAGCGAGCTCGTTGGAGGGAGAACTGTGGTGCGACCCAAAACGGTCCAAAAGATGGCCGAAGCTTCCAACGAGTGGCGAACGCTCGTCCGGTGTCAGAAACCACTGGAAATGCACTTGCAGCGAAGGAAACGGGCTGAGCTCGAGGACTTCCGGTGCTCGTCCCAAGAAAACGCGAGCGGGAATGCCCCGGACTCAGTTTTCTCGTCCTGGGGTAAAAAGCGGTCCCCCGACGGTTTCTTCCCTTTGCTCCGTATTGGTCATAAGTCTTTCGATCTTCGGGTCTCGTGCTCCGAGGACTTCAACCCACACTCCTGGCATGCTCTCTGACACGTTTTCCGGAGGTATAGGTCGGGAAGCGAGCTCGTTGGAGGGAGAACTGTGGTGCGACCCAAAACGGTCCAAAAGATGGCCGAAGCTTCCAACGAGTGGCGAACGCACGTCCGGTGTCAGAAACCACTGGAAATGCACTTGCAGCGAAGGAAACGGGCTGAGCTCGAGGACTTCCGGTGCTCGTCCCAAGAAAACGCGAGCGGGAATGCCCCGGACTCAGTTTTCTCGTCCTGGGGTAAAAAGCGGTCCCCCGACGGTTTCTTCCCTTTGCTCCGTATTGGTCATAAGTCTTTCGATCTTCGGGTCTCGTGCTCCGAGGACTTCAACCCACACTCCTGGCATGCTCCCTGACACGTTTTCCGGAGGTATAGGTCGGGAAGCGAGCTCGTTGGAGGGAGAACTGTGGTGCGACCCAAAACGGTCCAAAAGATGGCCGAAGCTTCCAACGAGTGGCGAACGCTCGTCCGGTGTCAGAAACCACTGGAAATGCACTTGCAGCGAAGGAAACGGGCTGAGCTCGAGGACTTCCGGGGCTCGTCCCAAGAAAACGCGAGCGGGAATGCCCCGGACTCAGTTTTCTCGTCCTGGGGTAAAAAGCGGTCCCCCGACGGTTTGTTCCCTTTGCTCCGTATTGGTCATAAGTCTTTCGATCTTCGGGTCTCGTGCTCCGAGGACTTCAACCCACACTCCTGGCATGCTCGCTGACACGTTTTCCGGAGGTATAGGTCGGGAAGCGAGCTCGTTGGAGGGAGAACTGTGGTGCGACCCAAAACGGTCCAAAAGATGGCCGAAGCTTCCAACGAGTGGCGAACGCTCGTCCGGTGTCAGAAACCACTGGAAATGCACTTGCAGCGAAGGAAACGGGCTGAGCTCGAGGACTTCCGGTGCTCGTCCCAAGAAAACGCGAGCGGGAATGCCCCGGACTCAGTTTTCTCGTCCTGGGGTAAAAAGCGGTCCCCCGACGGTTTCTTCCCTTTGCTCCGTATTGGTCATAAGTCTTTCGATCTTCGGGTCTCGTGCTCCGAGGACTTCAACCCACACTCCTGGCATGCTCCCTGACACGTTTTCCGGAGGTATAGGTCGGGAAGCGAGCTCGTTGGAGGGAGAACTGTGGTGCGACCCAAAACGGTCCAAAAGATGGCCGAAGCTTCCAACGAGTGGCGAACGCTCGTCCGGTGTCAGAAACCACTGGAAATGCACTTGCAGCGAAGGAAACGGGCTGAGCTCGAGGACTTCCGGGGCTCGTCCCAAGAAAACGCGAGCGGGAATGCCCCGGACTCAGTTTTCTCGTCCTGGGGTAAAAAGCGGTCCCCCGACGGTTTGTTCCCTTTGCTCCGTATTGGTCATAAGTCTTTCGATCTTCGGGTCTCGTGCTCCGAGGACTTCAACCCACACTCCTGGCATGCTCGCTGACACGTTTTCCGGAGGTATAGGTCGGGAAGCGAGCTCGTTGGAGGGAGAACTGTGGTGCGACCCAAAACGGTCCAAAAGATGGCCGAAGCTTCCAACGAGTGGCGAACGCTCGTCCGGTGTCAGAAACCACTGGAAATGCACTTGCAGCGAAGGAAACGGGCTGAGCTCGAGGACTTCCGGTGCTCGTCCCAAGAAAACGCGAGCGGGAATGCCCCGGACTCAGTTTTCTCGTCCTGGGGTAAAAAGCGGTCCCCCGACGGTTTCTTCCCTTTGCTCCGTATTGGTCATAAGTCTTTCGATCTTCGGGTCTCGTGCTCCGAGGACTTCAACCCACACTCCTGGCATGCTCCCTGACACGTTTTCCGGAGGTATAGGTCGGGAAGCGAGCTCGTTGGAGGGAGAACTGTGGTGCGACCCAAAACGGTCCAAAAGATGGCCGAAGCTTCCAACGAGTGGCGAACGCTCGTCCGGTGTCAGAAACCACTGGAAATGCACTTGCAGCGAAGGAAACGGGCTGAGCTCGAGGACTTCCGGTGCTCGTCCCAAGAAAACGCGAGCGGGAATGCCCCGGACTCAGTTTTCTCGTCCTGGGGTAAAAAGCGGTCCCCCGACGGTTTCTTCCCTTTGCTCCGTATTGGTCATAAGTCTTTCGATCTTCGGGTCTCGTGCTCCGAGGACTTCAACCCACACTCCTGGCATGCTCCCTGACACGTTTTCCGGAGGTATAGGTCGGGAAGCGAGCTCGTTGGAGGGAGAACTGTGGTGCGACCCAAAACGGTCCAAAAGATGGCCGAAGCTTCCAACGAGTGGCGAACGCTCGTCCGGTGTCAGAAACCACTGGAAATGCACTTGCAGCGAAGGAAACGGGCTGAGCTCGAGGACTTCCGGTGCTCGTCCCAAGAAAACGCGAGCGGGAATGCCCCGGACTCAGTTTTCTCGTCCTGGGGTAAAAAGCGGTCCCCCGACGGTTTCTTCCCTTTGCTCCGTATTGGTCATAATTCTTTCGATCTTCGGGTCTCGTGCTCCGAGGACTTCAACCCACACTCCTGGCATGCTCCCTGACACGTTTTCCGGAGGTATAGGTCGGGAAGCGAGCTCGTTGGAGGGAGAACTGTGGTGCGACCCAAAACGGTCCAAAAGATGGCCGAAGCTTCCAACGAGTGGCGAACGCTCGTCCGGTGTCAGAAACCACTGGAAATGCACTTGCAGCGAAGGAAACGGGCTGAGCTCGAGGACTTCCGGTGCTCGTCCCAAGAAAACGCGAGCGGGAATGCCCCGGACTCAGTTTTCTCGTCCTGGGGTAAAAAGCGGTCCCCCGACGGTTTCTTCCCTTTGCTCCGTATTGGTCATAAGTCTTTCGATCTTCGGGTCTCGTGCTCCGAGGACTTCAACCCACACTCCTGGCATGCTCCCTGACACGTTTTCCGGAGGTATAGGTCGGGAAGCGAGCTCGTTGGAGGGAGAACTGTGGTGCGACCCAAAACGGTCCAAAAGATGGCCGAAGCTTCCAACGAGTGGCGAACGCTCGTCCGGTGTCAGAAACCACTGGAAATGCACTTGCAGCGAAGGAAACGGGCTGAGCTCGAGGACTTCCGGGGCTCGTCCCAAGAAAACGCGAGCGGGAATGCCCCGGACTCAGTTTTCTCGTCCTGGGGTAAAAAGCGGTCCCCCGACGGTTTGTTCCCTTTGCTCCGTATTGGTCATAAGTCTTTCGATCTTCGGGTCTCGTGCTCCGAGGACTTCAACCCACACTCCTGGCATGCTCGCTGACACGTTTTCCGGAGGTATAGGTCGGGAAGCGAGCTCGTTGGAGGGAGAACTGTGGTGCGACCCAAAACGGTCCAAAAGATGGCCGAAGCTTCCAACGAGTGGCGAACGCTCGTCCGGTGTCAGAAACCACTGGAAATGCACTTGCAGCGAAGGAAACGGGCTGAGCTCGAGGACTTCCGGTGCTCGTCCCAAGAAAACGCGAGCGGGAATGCCCCGGACTCAGTTTTCTCGTCCTGGGGTAAAAAGCGGTCCCCCGACGGTTTCTTCCCTTTGCTCCGTATTGGTCATAAGTCTTTCGATCTTCGGGTCTCGTGCTCCGAGGACTTCAACCCACACTCCTGGCATGCTCCCTGACACGTTTTCCGGAGGTATAGGTCGGGAAGCGAGCTCGTTGGAGGGAGAACTGTGGTGCGACCCAAAACGGTCCAAAAGATGGCCGAAGCTTCCAACGAGTGGCGAACGCTCGTCCGGTGTCAGAAACCACTGGAAATACACTTGCAGCGAAGGAAACGGGCTGAGCTCGAGGACTTCCGGTGCTCGTCCCAAGAAAACGCGAGCGGGAATGCCCCGGACTCAGTTTTCTCGTCCTGGGGTAAAAAGCGGTCCCCCGACGGTTTCTTCCCTTTGCTCCGTATTGGTCATAAGTCTTTCGATCTTCGGGTCTCGTGCTCCGAGGACTTCAACCCACACTCCTGGCATGCTCCCTGACACGTTTTCCGGAGGTATAGGTCGGGAAGCGAGCTCGTTGGAGGGAGAACTGTGGTGCGACCCAAAACGGTCCAAAAGATGGCCGAAGCTTCCAACGAGTGGCGAACGCTCGTCCGGTGTCAGAAACCACTGGAAATGCACTTGCAGCGAAGGAAACGGGCTGAGCTCGAGGACTTCCGGTGCTCGTCCCAAGAAAACGCGAGCGGGAATGCCCCGGACTCAGTTTTCTCGTCCTGGGGTAAAAAGCGGTCCCCCGACGGTTTCTTCCCTTTGCTCCGTATTGGTCATAAGTCTTTCGATCTTCGGGTCTCGTGCTCCGAGGACTTCAACCCACACTCCTGGCATGCTCCCTGACACGTTTTCCGGAGGTATAGGTCGGGAAGCGAGCTCGTTGGAGGGAGAACTGTGGTGCGACCCAAAACGGTCCAAAAGATGGCCGAAGCTTCCAACGAGTGGCGAACGCTCGTCCGGTGTCAGAAACCACTGGAAATGCACTTGCAGCGAAGGAAACGGGCTGAGCTCGAGGACTTCCGGTGCTCGTCCCAAGAAAACGCGAGCGGGAATGCCCCGGACTCAGTTTTCTCGTCCTGGGGTAAAAAGCGGTCCCCCGACGGTTTCTTCCCTTTGCTCCGTATTGGTCATAAGTCTTTCGATCTTCGGGTCTCGTGCTCCGAGGACTTCAACCCACACTCCTGGCATGCTCCCTGACACGTTTTCCGGAGGTATAGGTCGGGAAGCGAGCTCGTTGGAGGGAGAACTGTGGTGCGACCCAAAACGGTCCAAAAGATGGCCGAAGCTTCCAACGAGTGGCGAACGCTCGTCCGGTGTCAGAAACCACTGGAAATGCACTTGCAGCGAAGGAAACGGGCTGAGCTCGAGGACTTCCGGGGCTCGTCCCAAGAAAACGCGAGCGGGAATGCCCCGGACTCAGTTTTCTCGTCCTGGGGTAAAAAGCGGTCCCCCGACGGTTTGTTCCCTTTGCTCCGTATTGGTCATAAGTCTTTCGATCTTCGGGTCTCGTGCTCCGAGGACTTCAACCCACACTCCTGGCATGCTCGCTGACACGTTTTCCGGAGGTATAGGTCGGGAAGCGAGCTCGTTGGAGGGAGAACTGTGGTGCGACCCAAAACGGTCCAAAAGATGGCCGAAGCTTCCAACGAGTGGCGAACGCTCGTCCGGTGTCAGAAACCACTGGAAATGCACTTGCAGCGAAGGAAACGGGCTGAGCTCGAGGACTTCCGGTGCTCGTCCCAAGAAAACGCGAGCGGGAATGCCCCGGACTCAGTTTTCTCGTCCTGGGGTAAAAAGCGGTCCCCCGACGGTTTCTTCCCTTTGCTCCGTATTGGTCATAAGTCTTTCGATCTTCGGGTCTCGTGCTCCGAGGACTTCAACCCACACTCCTGGCATGCTCCCTGACACGTTTTCCGGAGGTATAGGTCGGGAAGCGAGCTCGTTGGAGGGAGAACTGTGGTGCGACCCAAAACGGTCCAAAAGATGGCCGAAGCTTCCAACGAGTGGCGAACGCTCGTCCGGTGTCAGAAACCACTGGAAATGCACTTGCAGCGAAGGAAACGGGCTGAGCTCGAGGACTTCCGGTGCTCGTCCCAAGAAAACGCGAGCGGGAATGCCCCGGACTCAGTTTTCTCGTCCTGGGGTAAAAAGCGGTCCCCCGACGGTTTCTTCCCTTTGCTCCGTATTGGTCATAAGTCTTTCGATCTTCGGGTCTCGTGCTCCGAGGACTTCAACCCACACTCCTGGCATGCTCCCTGACACGTTTTCCGGAGGTATAGGTCGGGAAGCGAGCTCGTTGGAGGGAGAACTGTGGTGCGACCCAAAACGGTCCAAAAGATGGCCGAAGCTTCCAACGAGTGGCGAACGCTCGTCCGGTGTCAGAAACCACTGGAAATGCACTTGCAGCGAAGGAAACGGGCTGAGCTCGAGGACTTCCGGTGCTCGTCCCAAGAAAACGCGAGCGGGAATGCCCCGGACTCAGTTTTCTCGTCCTGGGGTAAAAAGCGGTCCCCCGACGGTTTCTTCCCTTTGCTCCGTATTGGTCATAAGTCTTTCGATCTTCGGGTCTCGTGCTCCGAGGACTTCAACCCACACTCCTGGCATGCTCCCTGACACGTTTTCCGGAGGTATAGGTCGGGAAGCGAGCTCGTTGGAGGGAGAACTGTGGTGCGACCCAAAACGGTCCAAAAGATGGCCGAAGCTTCCAACGAGTGGCGAACGCTCGTCCGGTGTCAGAAACCACTGGAAATGCACTTGCAGCGAAGGAAACGGGCTGAGCTCGAGGACTTCCGGTGCTCGTCCCAAGAAAACGCGAGCGGGAATGCCCCGGACTCAGTTTTCTCGTCCTGGGGTAAAAAGCGGTCCCCCGACGGTTTCTTCCCTTTGCTCCGTATTGGTCATAAGTCTTTCGATCTTCGGGTCTCGTGCTCCGAGGACTTCAACCCACACTCCTGGCATGCTCCCTGACACGTTTTCCGGAGGTATAGGTCGGGAAGCGAGCTCGTTGGAGGGAGAACTGTGGTGCGACCCAAAACGGTCCAAAAGATGGCCGAAGCTTCCAACGAGTGGCGAACGCTCGTCCGGTGTCAGAAACCACTGGAAATGCACTTGCAGCGAAGGAAACGGGCTGAGCTCGAGGACTTCCGGTGCTCGTCCCAAGAAAACGCGAGCGGGAATGCCCCGGACTCAGTTTTCTCGTCCTGGGGTAAAAAGCGGTCCCCCGACGGTTTCTTCCCTTTGCTCCGTATTGGTCATAAGTCTTTCGATCTTCGGGTCTCGTGCTCCGAGGACTTCAACCCACACTCCTGGCATGCTCCCTGACACGTTTTCCGGAGGTATAGGTCGGGAAGCGAGCTCGTTGGAGGGAGAACTGTGGTGCGACCCAAAACGGTCCAAAAGATGGCCGAAGCTTCCAACGAGTGGCGAACGCTCGTCCGGTGTCAGAAACCACTGGAAATGCACTTGCAGCGAAGGAAACGGGCTGAGCTCGAGGACTTCCGGTGCTCGTCCCAAGAAAACGCGAGCGGGAATGCCCCGGACTCAGTTTTCTCGTCCTGGGGTAAAAAGCGGTCCCCCGACGGTTTCTTCCCTTTGCTCCGTATTGGTCATAAGTCTTTCGATCTTCGGGTCTCGTGCTCCGAGGACTTCAACCCACACTCCTGGCATGCTCCCTGACATGTTTTCCGGAGGTATAGGTCGGGAAGCGAGCTCGTTGGAGGGAGAACTGTGGTGCGACCCAAAACGGTCCAAAAGATGGCCGAAGCTTCCAACGAGTGGCGAACGCTCGTCCGGTGTCAGAAACCACTGGAAATGCACTTGCAGCGAAGTAAACGGGCTGAGCTCGAGGACTTCCGGTGCTCGTCCCAAGAAAACGCGAGCGGGAATGCCCCGGACTCAGTTTTCTCGTCCTGGGGTAAAAAGCGGTCCCCCGACGGTTTCATCCCTTTGCTCCGTATTGGTCATAAGTCTTTCGATCTTCGGGTCTCGTGCTCCGAGGACTTCAACCCACACTCCTGGCATGCTCCCTGACACGTTTTCCGGAGGTATAGGTCGGGAAGCGAGCTCGTTGGAGGGAGAACTGTGGTGCGACCCAAAACGGTCCAAAAGATGGCCGAAGCTTCCAACGAGTGGCGAACGCTCGTCCGGTGTCAGAAACCACTGGAAATGCACTTGCAGCGAAGGAAACGGGCTGAGCTCGAGGACTTCCGGTGCTCGTCCCAAGAAAACGCGAGCGGGAATGCCCCGGACTCAGTTTTCTCGTCCTGGGGTAAAAAGCGGTCCCCCGACGGTTTCTTCCCTTTGCTCCGTATTGGTCATAAGTCTTTCGATCTTCGGGTCTCGTGCTCCGAGGACTTCAACCCACACTCCTGGCATGCTCCCTGACACGTTTTCCGGAGGTATAGGTCGGGAAGCGAGCTCGTTGGAGGGAGAACTGTGGTGCGACCCAAAACGGTCCAAAAGATGGCCGAAGCTTCCAACGAGTGGCGAACGCTCGTCCGGTGTCAGAAACCACTGGAAATGCACTTGCAGCGAAGGAAACGGGCTGAGCTCGAGGACTTCCGGTGCTCGTCCCAAGAAAACGCGAGCGGGAATGCCCCGGACTCAGTTTTCTCGTCCTGGGGTAAAAAGCGGTCCCCCGACGGTTTCTTCCCTTTGCTCCGTATTGGTCATAAGTCTTTCGATCTTCGGGTCTCGTGCTCCGAGGACTTCAACCCACACTCCTGGCATGCTCCCTGACACGTTTTCCGGAGGTATAGGTCGGGAAGCGAGCTCGTTGGAGGGAGAACTGTGGTGCGACCCAAAACGGTCCAAAAGATGGCCGAAGCTTCCAACGAGTGGCGAACGCTCGTCCGGTGTCAGAAACCACTGGAAATGCACTTGCAGCGAAGTAAACGGGCTGAGCTCGAGGACTTCCGGTGCTCGTCCCAAGAAAACGCGAGCGGGAATGCCCCGGACTCAGTTTTCTCGTCCTGGGGTAAAAAGCGGTCCCCCGACGGTTTCATCCCTTTGCTCCGTATTGGTCATAAGTCTTTCGATCTTCGGGTCTCGTGCTCCGAGGACTTCAACCCACACTCCTGGCATGCTCCCTGACACGTTTTCCGGAGGTATAGGTCGGGAAGCGAGCTCGTTGGAGGGAGAACTGTGGTGCGACCCAAAACGGTCCAAAAGATGGCCGAAGCTTCCAACGAGTGGCGAACGCTCGTCCGGTGTCAGAAACCACTGGAAATGCACTTGCAGCGAAGGAAACGGGCTGAGCTCGAGGACTTCCGGTGCTCGTCCCAAGAAAACGCGAGCGGGAATGCCCCGGACTCAGTTTTCTCGTCCTGGGGTAAAAAGCGGTCCCCCGACGGTTTCTTCCCTTTGCTCCGTATTGGTCATAAGTCTTTCGATCTTCGGGTCTCGTGCTCCGAGGACTTCAACCCACACTCCTGGCATGCTCCCTGACACGTTTTCCGGAGGTATAGGTCGGGAAGCGAGCTCGTTGGAGGGAGAACTGTGGTGCGATCCAAAACGGTCCAAAAGGTGGCCGAAGCTTCCAACGAGTGGCGAACGCTCGTCCGGTGTCAGAAACCACTGGAAATGCACTTGCAGCGAGGGAAACGGGCTGAGCTCGAGGACTTCCGGTGCTCGTCCCAAGAAAACGCGAGCGGGAATGCCCCAGACTCAGTTTTCTCGTCCTGGGGTAAAAAGCGGTCCCCCGACGGTTTCTTCCCTTTGCTCCGTATTGGTCATAAGTCTTTCGATCTTCGGGTCTCGTGCTCCGAGGACTTCAACCCACACTCCTGGCATGCTCCCTAACACGTTTTCCGGAGGTATAGGTCGGGAAGCGAGCTCGTTGGAGGGAGAACTGTGGTGCGACCCAAAACGGTCCAAAAGATGGCCGAAGCTTCCAACGAGTGGCGAACGCTCGTCCGGTGTCAGAAACCACTGGAAATGCACTTGCAGCGAAGGAAACGGGCTGAGCTCGAGGACTTCCGGTGCTCGTCCCAAGAAAACGCGAGCGGGAATGCCCCGGACTCAGTTTTCTCGTCCTGGGGTAAAAAGCGGTCCCCCGACGGTTTCTTCCCTTTGCTCCGTATTGGTCATAAGTCTTTCGATCTTCGGGTCTCGTGCTCCGAGGACTTCAACCCACACTCCTGGCATGCTCCCTGACACGTTTTCCGGAGGTATAGGTCGGGAAGCGAGCTCGTTGGAGGGAGAACTGTGGTGCGACCCAAAACGGTCCAAAAGATGGCCGAAGCTTCCAACGAGTGGCGAACGCTCGTCCGGTGTCAGAAACCACTGGAAATGCACTTGCAGCGAAGGAAACGGGCTGAGCTCGAGGACTTCCGGTGCTCGTCCCAAGAAAACGCGAGCGGGAATGCCCCGGACTCAGTTTTCTCGTCCTGGGGTAAAAAGCGGTCCCCCGACGGTTTCTTCCCTTTGCCCGTATTGGTCATAAGTCTTTCGATCTTCGGGTCTCGTGCTCCGAGGACTTCAACCCACACTCCTGGCATGCTCCCTGACACGTTTTCCGGAGGTATAGGTCGGGAAGCGAGCTCGTTGGAGGGAGAACTGTGGTGCGACCCAAAACGGTCCAAAAGATGGCCGAAGCTTCCAACGAGTGGCGAACGCTCGTCCGGTGTCAGAAACCACTGGAAATGCACTTGCAGCGAAGTAAACGGGCTGAGCTCGAGGACTTCCGGTGCTCGTCCCAAGAAAACGCGAGCGGGAATGCCCCGGACTCAGTTTTCTCGTCCTGGGGTAAAAAGCGGTCCCCCGACGGTTTCATCCCTTTGCTCCGTATTGGTCATAAGTCTTTCGATCTTCGGGTCTCGTGCTCCGAGGACTTCAACCCACACTCCTGGCATGCTCCCTGACACGTTTTCCGGAGGTATAGGTCGGGAAGCGAGCTCGTTGGAGGGAGAACTGTGGTGCGACCCAAAACGGTCCAAAAGATGGCCGAAGCTTCCAACGAGTGGCGAACGCTCGTCCGGTGTCAGAAACCACTGGAAATGCACTTGCAGCGAAGGAAACGGGCTGAGCTCGAGGACTTCCGGTGCTCGTCCCAAGAAAACGCGAGCGGGAATGCCCCGGACTCAGTTTTCTCGTCCTGGGGTAAAAAGCGGTCCCCCGACGGTTTCTTCCCTTTGCTCCGTATTGGTCATAAGTCTTTCGATCTTCGGGTCTCGTGCTCCGAGGACTTCAACCCACACTCCTGGCATGCTCCCTGACACGTTTTCCGGAGGTATAGGTCGGGAAGCGAGCTCGTTGGAGGGAGAACTGTGGTGCGATCCAAAACGGTCCAAAAGATGGCCGAAGCTTCCAACGAGTGGCGAACGCTCGTCCGGTGTCAGAAACCACTGGAAATGCACTTGCAGCGAGGGAAACGGGCTGAGCTCGAGGACTTCCGGTGCTCGTCCCAAGAAAACGCGAGCGGGAATGCCCCAGACTCAGTTTTCTCGTCCTGGGGTAAAAAGCGGTCCCCCGACGGTTTCTTCCCTTTGCTCCGTATTGGTCATAAGTCTTTCGATCTTCGGGTCTCGTGCTCCGAGGACTTCAACCCACACTCCTGGCATGCTCCCTGACACGTTTTCCGGAGGTATAGGTCGGGAAGCGAGCTCGTTGGAGGGAGAACTGTGGTGCGACCCAAAACGGTCCAAAAGATGGCCGAAGCTTCCAACGAGTGGCGAACGCTCGTCCCGGTGTCAGAAACCACTGGAAATGCACTTGCAGCGAAGGAAACGGGCTGAGCTCGAGGACTTCCGGTGCTCGTCCCAAGAAAACGCGAGCGGGAATGCCCCGGACTCAGTTTTCTCGTCCTGGGGTAAAAAGCGGTCCCCCGACGGTTTCTTCCCTTTGCTTCGTATTGGTCATAAGTCTTTCGATCTTCGGGTCTCGTGCTCCGAGGACTTCAACCCACACTCCTGGCATGCTCCCTGACACGTTTTCCGGAAGTATAGGTCGGGAAGCGAGCTCGTTGGAGGGAGAACTGTGGTGCGACCCAAAACGGTCCAAAAGCTGGCCGAAGCTTCCAACGAGTGGCGAACGCTCGTCCGGTGTCAGAAACCACTGGAAATGCACTTGCAGCGAAGGAAACGGGCTGAGCTCGAGGACTTCCGGTGCTCGTCCCAAGAAAACGCGAGCGGGAATGCCCCGGACTCAGTTTTCTCGTCCTGGGGTAAAAAGCGGTCCCCCGACGGTTTCTTCCCTTTGCTCCGTATTGGTCATAAGTCTTTCGATCTTCGGGTCTCGTGCTCCGAGGACTTCAACCCACACTCCTGGCATGCTCCCTGACACGTTTTCCGGAGGTATAGGTCGGGAAGCGAGCTCGTTGGAGGGAGAACTGTGGTGCGACCCAAAACGGTCCAAAAGATGGCCGAAGCTTCCAACGAGTGGCGAACGCTCGTCCGGTGTCAGAAACCACTGGAAATGCACTTGCAGCGAAGGAAACGGGCTGAGCTCGAGGACTTCCGGTGCTCGTCCCAAGAAAACGCGAGCGGGAATGCCCCGGACTCAGTTTTCTCGTCCTGGGGTAAAAAGCGGTCCCCCGACGGTTTCTTCCCTTTGCTCCGTATTGGTCATAAGTCTTTCGATCTTCGGGTCTCGTGCTCCGAGGACTTCAACCCACACTCCTGGCATGCTCCCTGACACGTTTTCCGGAGGTATAGGTCGGGAAGCGAGCTCGTTGGAGGGAGAACTGTGGTGCGACCCAAAACGGTCCAAAAGATGGCCGAAGCTTCCAACGAGTGGCGAACGCTCGTCCGGTGTCAGAAACCACTGGAAATGCACTTGCAGCGAAGGAAACGGGCTGAGCTCGAGGACTTCCGGTGCTCGTCCCAAGAAAACGCGAGCGGGAATGCCCCGGACTCAGTTTTCTCGTCCTGGGGTAAAAAGCGGTCCCCCGACGGTTTCTTCCCTTTGCTCCGTATTGGTCATAAGTCTTTCGATCTTCGGGTCTCGTGCTCCGAGGACTTCAACCCACACTCCTGGCATGCTCCCTGACACGTTTTCCGGAAGTATAGGTCGGGAAGCGAGCTCGTTGGAGGGAGAACTGTGGTGCGACCCAAAACGGTCCAAAAGATGGCCGAAGCTTCCAACGAGTGGCGAACGCTCGTCCGGTGTCAGAAACCACTGGAAATGCACTTGCAGCGAAGGAAACGGGCTGAGCTCGAGGACTTCCGGTGCTCGTCCCAAGAAAACGCGAGCGGGAATGCCCCGGACTCAGTTTTCTCGTCCTGGGGTAAAAAGCGGTCCCCCGACGGTTTCTTCCCTTTGCTCCGTATTGGTCATAAGTCTTTCGATCTTCGGGTCTCGTGCTCCGAGGACTTCAACCCACACTCCTGGCATGCTCCCTGACACGTTTTCCGGAGGTATAGGTCGGGAAGCGAGCTCGTTGGAGGGAGAACTGTGGTGCGATCCAAAACGGTCCAAAAGATGGCCGAAGCTTCCAACGAGTGGCGAACGCTCGTCCGGTGTCAGAAACCACTGGAAATGCACTTGCAGCGAGGGAAACGGGCTGAGCTCGAGGACTTCCGGTGCTCGTCCCAAGAAAACGCGAGCGGGAATGCCCCAGACTCAGTTTTCTCGTCCTGGGGTAAAAAGCGGTCCCCCGACGGTTTCTTCCCTTTGCTCCGTATTGGTCATAAGTCTTTCGATCTTCGGGTCTCGTGCTCCGAGGACTTCAACCCACACTCCTGGCATGCTCCCTGACACGTTTTCCGGAGGTATAGGTCGGGAAGCGAGCTCGTTGGAGGGAGAACTGTGGTGCGACCCAAAACGGTCCAAAAGATGGCCGAAGCTTCCAACGAGTGGCGAACGCTCGTCCGGTGTCAGAAACCACTGGAAATGCACTTGCAGCGAAGGAAACGGGCTGAGCTCGAGGACTTCCGGTGCTCGTCCCAAGAAAACGCGAGCGGGAATGCCCCGGACTCAGTTTTCTCGTCCTGGGGTAAAAAGCGGTCCCCCGACGGTTTCTTCCCTTTGCTTCGTATTGGTCATAAGTCTTTCGATCTTCGGGTCTCGTGCTCCGAGGACTTCAACCCACACTCCTGGCATGCTCCCTGACACGTTTTCCGGAAGTATAGGTCGGGAAGCGAGCTCGTTGGAGGGAGAACTGTGGTGCGACCCAAAACGGTCCAAAAGCTGGCCGAAGCTTCCAACGAGTGGCGAACGCTCGTCCGGTGTCAGAAACCACTGGAAATGCACTTGCAGCGAAGGAAACGGGCTGAGCTCGAGGACTTCCGGTGCTCGTCCCAAGAAAACGCGAGCGGGAATGCCCCGGACTCAGTTTTCTCGTCCTGGGGTAAAAAGCGGTCCCCCGACGGTTTCTTCCCTTTGCTCCGTATTGGTCATAAGTCTTTCGATCTTCGGGTCTCGTGCTCCGAGGACTTCAACCCACACTCCTGGCATGCTCCCTGACACGTTTTCCGGAGGTATAGGTCGGGAAGCGAGCTCGTTGGAGGGAGAACTGTGGTGCGACCCAAAACGGTCCAAAAGATGGCCGAAGCTTCCAACGAGTGGCGAACGCTCGTCCGGTGTCAGAAACCACTGGAAATGCACTTGCAGCGAAGGAAACGGGCTGAGCTCGAGGACTTCCGGTGCTCGTCCCAAGAAAACGCGAGCGGGAATGCCCCGGACTCAGTTTTCTCGTCCTGGGGTAAAAAGCGGTCCCCCGACGGTTTCTTCCCTTTGCTCCGTATTGGTCATAAGTCTTTCGATCTTCGGGTCTCGTGCTCCGAGGACTTCAACCCACACTCCTGGCATGCTCCCTGACACGTTTTCCGGAGGTATAGGTCGGGAAGCGAGCTCGTTGGAGGGAGAACTGTGGTGCGACCCAAAACGGTCCAAAAGATGGCCGAAGCTTCCAACGAGTGGCGAACGCTCGTCCGGTGTCAGAAACCACTGGAAATGCACTTGCAGCGAAGGAAACGGGCTGAGCTCGAGGACTTCCGGTGCTCGTCCCAAGAAAACGCGAGCGGGAATGCCCCGGACTCAGTTTTCTCGTCCTGGGGTAAAAAGCGGTCCCCCGACGGTTTCTTCCCTTTGCTCCGTATTGATCATAAGTCTTTCGATCTTCGGGTCTCGTGCTCCGAGGACTTCAACCCACACTCCTGGCATGCTCCCTGACACGTTTTCCGGAAGTATAGGTCGGGAAGCGAGCTCGTTGGAGGGAGAACTGTGGTGCGACCCAAAACGGTCCAAAAGCTGGCCGAAGCTTCCAACGAGTGGCGAACGCTCGTCCGGTGTCAGAAACCACTGGAAATGCACTTGCAGCGAAGGAAACGGGCTGAGCTCGAGGACTTCCGGTGCTCGTGCCAAGAAAACGCGAGCGGGAATGCCCCGGACTCAGTTTTCTCGTCCTGGGGTAAAAAGCGGTCCCCCGACGGTTTCTTCCCTTTGCTCCGTATTGGTCATAAGTCTTTCGATCTTCGGGTCTCGTGCTCCGAGGACTTCAACCCACACTCCTGGCATGCTCCCTGACACGTTTTCCGGAGGTATAGGTCGGGAAGCGAGCTCGTTGGAGGGAGAACTGTGGTGCGACCCAAAACGGTCCAAAAGATGGCCGAAGCTTCCAACGAGTGGCGAACGCTCGTCCGGTGTCAGAAACCACTGGAAATGCACTTGCAGCGAAGGAAACGGGCTGAGCTCGAGGACTTCCGGTGCTCGTCCCAAGAAAACGCGAGCGGGAATGCCCCGGACTCAGTTTTCTCGTCCTGGGGTAAAAAGCGGTCCCCCGACGGTTTCTTCCCTTTGCTCCGTATTGGTCATAAGTCTTTCGATCTTCGGGTCTCGTGCTCCGAGGACTTCAACCCACACTCCTGGCATGCTCCCTGACACGTTTTCCGGAGGTATAGGTCGGGAAGCGAGCTCGTTGGAGGGAGAACTGTGGTGCGACCCAAAACGGTCCAAAAGATGGCCGAAGCTTCCAACGAGTGGCGAACGCTCGTCCGGTGTCAGAAACCACTGGAAATGCACTTGCAGCGAAGGAAACGGGCTGAGCTCGAGGACTTCCGGTGCTCGTCCCAAGAAAACGCGAGCGGGAATGCCCCGGACTCAGTTTTCTCGTCCTGGGGTAAAAAGCGGTCCCCCGACGGTTTCTTCCCTTTGCTCCGTATTGGTCATAAGTCTTTCGATCTTCGGGTCTCGTGCTCCGAGGACTTCAACCCACACTCCTGGCATGCTCCCTGACACGTTTTCCGGAGGTATAGGTCGGGAAGCGAGCTCGTTGGAGGGAGAACTGTGGTGCGACCCAAAACGGTCCAAAAGATGGCCGAAGCTTCCAACGAGTGGCGAACGCTCGTCCGGTGTCAGAAACCACTGGAAATGCACTTGCAGCGAAGGAAACGGGCTGAGCTCGAGGACTTCCGGTGCTCGTCCCAAGAAAACGCGAGCGGGAATGCCCCGGACTCAGTTTTCTCGTCCTGGGGTAAAAAGCGGTCCCCCGACGGTTTCTTCCCTTTGCTCCGTATTGGTCATAAGTCTTTCGATCTTCGGGTCTCGTGCTCCGAGGACTTCAACCCACACTCCTGGCATGCTCCCTGACACGTTTTCCGGAGGTATAGGTCGGGAAGCGAGCTCGTTGGAGGGAGAACTGTAGTGCGACCCAAAACGGTCCAAAAGATGGCCGAAGCTTCCAACGAGTGGCGAACGCTCGTCCGGTGTCAGAAACCACTGGAAATGCACTTGCAGCGAAGGAAACGGGCTGAGCTCGAGGACTTCCGGTGCTCGTCCCAAGAAAACGCGAGCGGGAATGCCCCGGACTCAGTTTTCTCGTCCTGGGGTAAAAAGCGGTCCCCCGACGGTTTCTTCCCTTTGCTCCGTATTGGTCATAAGTCTTTCGATCTTCGGGTCTCGTGCTCCGAGGACTTCAACCCACACTCCTGGCATGCTCCCTGACACGTTTTCCGGAAGTATAGGTCGGGAAGCGAGCTCGTTGGAGGGAGAACTGTGGTGCGACCCAAAACGGTCCAAAAGCTGGCCGAAGCTTCCAACGAGTGGCGAACGCTCGTCCGGTGTCAGAAACCACTGGAAATGCACTTGCAGCGAAGGAAACGGGCTGAGCTCGAGGACTTCCGGTGCTCGTCCCAAGAAAACGCGAGCGGGAATGCCCCGGACTCAGTTTTCTCGTCCTGGGGTAAAAAGCGGTCCCCCGACGGTTTCTTCCCTTTGCTCCGTATTGGTCATAAGTCTTTCGATCTTCGGGTCTCGTGCTCCGAGGACTTCAACTCACACTCCTGGCATGCTCCCTGACACGTTTTCCGGAGGTATAGGTCGGGAAGCGAGCTCGTTGGAGGGAGAACTGTGGTGCGACCCAAAACGGTCCAAAAGATGGCTGAAGCTTCCAACGAGTGGCGAACGCTCGTCCGTTTCTTCCCTTTGCTCCGTATTGGTCATAAGTCTTTCGATCTTCGGGTCTCGTGCTCCGAGGACTTCAACCCACACTCCTGGCATGCTCCTTGACACGTTTTCCGGAGGTATAGGTCGGGAAGCGAGCTCGTTGGAGGGAGAACTGTGGTGCGACCCAAAACGGTCCAAAAGATGGCCGAAGCTTCCAACGAGTGGCGAACGCTCGTCCGGTGTCATAAACCACTGGAAATGCACTTGCAGCGAAGGAAACGGGCTGAGCTCGAGGACTTCCGGTGCTCGTCCCAAGAAAACGCGAGCGGGAATGCCCCGGACTCAGTTTTCTCGTCCTGGGGTAAAAAGCGGTCCCCCGACGGTTTCTTCCCTTTGCTCCGTATTGGTCATAAGTCTTTCGATCTTCGGGTCTCGTGCTCCGAGGACTTCAACCCACACTCCTGGCATGCTCCCTGACACGTTTTCCGGAGGTATAGGTCGGGAAGCGAGCTCGTTGGAGGGAGAACTGTGGTGCGACCCAAAACGGTCCAAAAGATGGCTGAAGCTTCCAACGAGTGGCGAACGCTCGTCCGGTGTCAGAAACCACTGGAAATGCACTTGCAGCGAAGGAAACGGGCTGAGCTCGAGGACTTCCGGTGTTCGTCCCAAGAAAACGCGAGCGGGAATGCCCCGGACTCAGTTTTCTCGTCCTGGGGTAAAAAGCGGTCCCCCGACGGTTTCTTCCCTTTGCTCCGTATTGGTCATAAGTCTTTCGATCTTCGGGTCTCGTTCTCCGAGGACTTCAACCCACACTCCTGGCATGCTCCCTGACACGTTTTCCGGAGGTATAGGTCGGGAAGCGAGCTCGTTGGAGGGAGAACTGTGGTGCGACCCAAAACGGTCCAAAAGATGGCCGAAGATTCCAACGAGTGGCGAACGCTCGTCCGGTGTCAGAAACCACTGGAAATGCACTTGCAGCGAAGGAAACGGGCTGAGCTCGAGGACTTCCGGTGCTCGTCCCAAGAAAATGCGAGCGGGAATGCCCCGGACTCAGTTTTCTCGTCCTGGGGTAAAAAGCGATCCCCCGACGGTTTCTTCCCTTTGCTCCGTATTGGTCATAAGTCTTTCGATCTTCGGATCTCGTGCTCCGAGGACTTCAACCCACACTCCTGGCATGCTCCCTGACACGTTTTCCAGAGGTATAGGTCGGGAAGCGAGCTCGTTGGAGGGAGAACTGTGGTGCGACCCAAAACGGTCCAAAAGATGGCCGAAGCTTCCAACGAGTGGCGAACGCTCGTCCGGTGTCAGAAACCACTGGAAATGCACTTGCAGCGAAGGAAACGGGCTGAGCTCGAGGACTTCCGGTGCTCGTCCCAAGAAAACGCGAGCGGGAATGCCCCGGACTCAGTTTTCTCGTCCTGGGGTAAAAAGCGGTCCCCCGACGGTTTCTTCCCTTTGCTCCGTATTGGTCATAAGTCTTTCGATCTTCGGGTCTCGTGCTCCGAGGACTTCAACCCACACTCCTGGCATGCTCCCTGACACGTTTTCCGGAGGTATAGGTCGGGAAGCGAGCTCGTTGGAGGGAGAACTGTGGTGCGACCCAAAACGGTCCAAAAGATGGCCGAAGCTTCCAACGAGTGGCGAACGCTCGTCCGGTGTCAGAAACCACTGGAAATGCACTTGCAGCGAAGGAAACGGGCTGAGCTCGAGGACTTCCGGTGCTCGTCCCAAGAAAACGCGAGCGGGAATGCCCCGGACTCAGTTTTCTCGTCCTGGGGTAAAAAGCGGTCCCCCGACGGTTTCTTCCCTTTGCTCCGTATTGGTCATAAGTCTTTCGATCTTCGGGTCTCGTGCTCCGAGGACTTCAACCCACACTCCTGGCATGCTCCCTGACACGTTTTCCAGAGGTATAGGTCGGGAAGCGAGCTCGTTGGAGGGAGAACTGTGGTGCGACCCAAAACGGTCCAAAAGATGGCCGAAGCTTCCAACGAGTGGCGAACGCTCGTCCGTTTCTTCCCTTTGCTCCGTATTGGTCATAAGTCTTTCGATCTTCGGGTCTCGTGCTCCGAGGACTTCAACCCACACTCCTGGCATGCTCCCTGACACGTTTTCCGGAGGTATAGGTCGGGAAGCGAGCTCGTTGGAGGGAGAACTGTGGTGCGACCCAAAACGGTCCAAAAGATGGCCGAAGCTTCCAACGAGTGGCGAACGCTCGTCCGGTGTCAGAAACCACTGGAAATGCACTTGCAGCGAAGGAAACGGGCTGAGCTCGAGGACTTCCGGTGCTCGTCCCAAGAAAACGCGAGCGGGAATGCCCCGGACTCAGTTTTCTCGTCCTGGGGTAAAAAGCGATCCCCCGACGGTTTCTTCCCTTTGCTCCGTATTGGTCATAAGTCTTTCGATCTTCGGATCTCGTGCTCCGAGGACTTCAACCCACACTCCTGGCATGCTCCCTGACACGTTTTCCGGAGGTATAGGTCGGGAAGCGAGCTCGTTGGAGGGAGAACTGTGGTGCGACCCAAAACGGTCCAAAAGATGGCCGAAGCTTCCAACGAGTGGCGAACGCTCGTCCGGTGTCAGAAACCACTGGAAATGCACTTGCAGCGAAGGAAACGGGCTGAGCTCGAGGACTTCCGGTGCTCGTCCCAAGAAAACGCGAGCGGGAATGCCCCGGACTCAGTTTTCTCGTCCTGGGGTAAAAAGCGGTCCCCCGACGGTTTCTTCCCTTTGCTCCGTATTGGTCATAAGTCTTTCGATCTTCGGGTCTCGTGCTCCGAGGACTTCAACCCACACTCCTGGCATGCTCCCTGACACGTTTTCCGGAGGTATAGGTCGGGAAGCGAGCTCGTTGGAGGGAGAACTGTGGTGCGACCCAAAACGGTCCAAAAGATGGCCGAAGCTTCCAACGAGTGGCGAACGCTCGTCCGGTGTCAGAAACCACTGGAAATGCACTTGCAGCGAAGGAAACGGGCTGAGCTCGAGGACTTCCGGTGCTCGTCCCAAGAAAACGCGAGCGGGAATGCCCCGGACTCAGTTTTCTCGTCCTGGGGTAAAAAGCGGTCCCCCGACGGTTTCTTCCCTTTGCTCCGTATTGGTCATAAGTCTTTCGATCTTCGGGTCTCGTGCTCCGAGGACTTCAACCCACACTCCTGGCATGCTCCCTGACACGTTTTCCAGAGGTATAGGTCGGGAAGCGAGCTCGTTGGAGGGAGAACTGTGGTGCGACCCAAAACGGTCCAAAAGATGGCCGAAGCTTCCAACGAGTGGCGAACGCTCGTCCGTTTCTTCCCTTTGCTCCGTATTGGTCATAAGTCTTTCGATCTTCGGGTCTCGTGCTCCGAGGACTTCAACCCACACTCCTGGCATGCTCCCTGACACGTTTTCCGGAGGTATAGGTCGGGAAGCGAGCTCGTTGGAGGGAGAACTGTGGTGCGACCCAAAACGGTCCAAAAGATGGCCGAAGCTTCCAACGAGTGGCGAACGCTCGTCCGGTGTCAGAAACCACTGGAAATGCACTTGCAGCGAAGGAAACGGGCTGAGCTCGAGGACTTCCGGTGCTCGTCCCAAGAAAACGCGAGCGGGAATGCCCCGGACTCAGTTTTCTCGTCCTGGGGTAAAAAGCGGTCCCCCGACGGTTTCTTCCCTTTGCTCCGTATTGGTCATAAGTCTTTCGATCTTCGGGTCTCGTGCTCCGAGGACTTCAACCCACACTCCTGGCATGCTCCCTGACACGTTTTCCGGAGGTATAGGTCGGGAAGCGAGCTCGTTGGAGGGAGAACTGTGGTGCGACCCAAAACGGTCCAAAAGATGGCCGAAGCTTCCAACGAGTGGCGAACGCTCGTCCGGTGTCAGAAACCACTGGAAATGCACTTGCAGCGAAGGAAACGGGCTGAGCTCGAGGACTTCCGGTGCTCGTCCCAAGAAAACGCGAGCGGGAATGCCCCGGACTCAGTTTTCTCGTCCTGGGGTAAAGAGCGATCCCCCGACGGTTTCTTCCCTTTGCTCCGTATTGGTCATAAGTCTTTCGATCTTCGGATCTCGTGCTCCGAGGACTTCAACCCACACTCCTGGCATGCTCCCTGACACGTTTTCCGGAGGTATAGGTCGGGAAGCGAGCTCGTTGGAGGGAGAACTGTGGTGCGACCCAAAACGGTCCAAAAGATGGCCGAAGCTTCCAACGAGTGGCGAACGCTCGTCCGGTGTCAGAAACCACTGGAAATGCACTTGCAGCGAAGGAAACGGGCTGAGCTCGAGGACTTCCGGTGCTCGTCCCAAGAAAACGCGAGCGGGAATGCCCCGGACTCAGTTTTCTCGTCCTGGGGTAAAAAGCGGTCCCCCGACGGTTTCTTCCCTTTGCTCCGTATTGGTCATAAGTCTTTCGATCTTCGGGTCTCGTGCTCCGAGGACTTCAACCCACACTCCTGGCATGCTCCCTGACACGTTTTCCGGAGGTATAGGTCGGGAAGCGAGCTCGTTGGAGGGAGAACTGTGGTGCGACCCAAAACGGTCCAAAAGATGGCCGAAGCTTCCAACGAGTGGCGAACGCTCGTCCGGTGTCAGAAACCACTGGAAATGCACTTGCAGCGAAGGAAACGGGCTGAGCTCGAGGACTTCCGGTGCTCGTCCCAAGAAAACGCGAGCGGGAATGCCCCGGACTCAGTTTTCTCGTCCTGGGGTAAAAAGCGGTCCCCCGACGGTTTCTTCCCTTTGCTCCGTATTGGTCATAAGTCTTTCGATCTTCGGGTCTCGTGCTCCGAGGACTTCAACCCACACTCCTGGCATGCTCCCTGACAAGTTTTCCAGAGGTATAGGTCGGGAAGCGAGCTCGTTGGAGGGAGAACTGTGGTGCGACCCAAAACGGTCCAAAAGATGGCCGAAGCTTCCAACGAGTGGCGAACGCTCGTCCGTTTCTTCCCTTTGCTCCGTATTGGTCATAAGTCTTTCGATCTTCGGGTCTCGTGCTCCGAGGACTTCAACCCACACTCCTGGCATGCTCCCTGACACGTTTTCCGGAGGTATAGGTCGGGAAGCGAGCTCGTTGGAGGGAGAACTGTGGTGCGACCCAAAACGGTCCAAAAGATGGCCGAAGCTTCCAACGAGTGGCGAACGCTCGTCCGGTGTCAGAAACCACTGGAAATGCACTTGCAGCGAAGGAAACGGGCTGAGCTCGAGGACTTCCGGTGCTCGTCCCAAGAAAACGCGAGCGGGAATGCCCCGGACTCAGTTTTCTCGTCCTGGGGTAAAAAGCGATCCCCCGACGGTTTCTTCCCTTTGCTCCGTATTGGTCATAAGTCTTTCGATCTTCGGATCTCGTGCTCCGAGGACTTCAACCCACACTCCTGGCATGCTCCCTGACACGTTTTCCGGAGGTATAGGTCGGGAAGCGAGCTCGTTGGAGGGAGAACTGTGGTGCGACCCAAAACGGTCCAAAAGATGGCCGAAGCTTCCAACGAGTGGCGAACGCTCGTCCGGTGTCAGAAACCACTGGAAATGCACTTGCAGCGAAGGAAACGGGCTGAGCTCGAGGACTTCCGGTGCTCGTCCCAAGAAAACGCGAGCGGGAATGCCCCGGACTCAGTTTTCTCGTCCTGGGGTAAAAAGCGGTCCCCCGACGGTTTCTTCCCTTTGCTCCGTATTGGTCATAAGTCTTTCGATCTTCGGGTCTCGTGCTCCGAGGACTTCAACCCACACTCCTGGCATGCTCCCTGACACGTTTTCCGGAGGTATAGGTCGGGAAGCGAGCTCGTTGGAGGGAGAACTGTGGTGCGACCCAAAACGGTCCAAAAGATGGCCGAAGCTTCCAACGAGTGGCGAACGCTCGTCCGGTGTCAGAAACCACTGGAAATGCACTTGCAGCGAAGGAAACGGGCTGAGCTCGAGGACTTCCGGTGCTCGTCCCAAGAAAACGCGAGCGGGAATGCCCCGGACTCAGTTTTCTCGTCCTGGGGTAAAAAGCGGTCCCCCGACGGTTTCTTCCCTTTGCTCCGTATTGGTCATAAGTCTTTCGATCTTCGGGTCTCGTGCTCCGAGGACTTCAACCCACACTCCTGGCATGCTCCCTGACACGTTTTCCGGAGGTATAGGTCGGGAAGCGAGCTCGTTGGAGGGAGAACTGTGGTGCGACCCAAAACGGTCCAAAAGATGGCTGAAGCTTCCAACGAGTGGCGAACGCTCGTCCGGTGTCAGAAACCACTGGAAATGCACTTGCAGCGAAGGAAACGGGCTGAGCTCGAGGACTTCCGGTGCTCGTCCCAAGAAAACGCGAGCGGGAATGCCCCGGACTCAGTTTTCTCGTCCTGGGGTAAAAAGCGATCCCCCGACGGTTTCTTCCCTTTGCTCCGTATTGGTCATAAGTCTTTCGATCTTCGGATCTCGTGCTCCGAGGACTTCAACCCACACTCCTGGCATGCTCCCTGACACGTTTTCCGGAGGTATAGGTCAGGAAGCGAGCTCGTTGGAGGGAGAACTGTGGTGCGACCCAAAACGGTTCAAAAGATGGCCGAAGCTTCCAACGAGTGGCGAACGCTCGTCCGGTGTCAGAAACCACTGGAAATGCACTTGCAGCGAAGGAAACGGGCTGAGCTCGAGGACTTCCGGTGCTCGTCCCAAGAAAACGCGAGCGGGAATGCCCCGGACTCAGTTTTCTCGTCCTGGGGTAAAAAGCGGTCCCCCGACGGTTTCTTCCCTTTGCTCCGTATTGGTCATAAGTCTTTCGATCTTCGGGTCTCGTGCTCCGAGGACTTCAACCCACACTCCTGGCATGCTCCCTGACACGTTTTCCGGAGGTATAGGTCGGGAAGCGAGCTCGTTGGAGGGAGAACTGTGGTGCGACCCAAAACGGTCCAAAAGATGGCCGAAGCTTCCAACGAGTGGCGAACGCTCGTCCGGTGTCAGAAACCACTGGAAATGCACTTGCAGCGAAGGAAACGGGCTGAGCTCGAGGACTTCCGGTGCTCGTCCCAAGAAAACGCGAGCGGGAATGCCCCGGACTCAGTTTTCTCGTCCTGGGGTAAAAAGCGGTCCCCCGACGGTTTCTTCCCTTTGCTCCGTATTGGTCATAAGTCTTTCGATCTTCGGGTCTCGTGCTCCGAGGACTTCAACCCACACTCCTGGCATGCTCCCTGACAAGTTTTCCAGAGGTATAGGTCGGGAAGCGAGCTCGTTGGAGGGAGAACTGTGGTGCGACCCAAAACGGTCCAAAAGATGGCCGAAGCTTCCAACGAGTGGCGAACGCTCGTCCGTTTCTTCCCTTTGCTCCGTATTGGTCATAAGTCTTTCGATCTTCGGGTCTCGTGCTCCGAGGACTTCAACCCACACTCCTGGCATGCTCCCTGACACGTTTTCCGGAGGTATAGGTCGGGAAGCGAGCTCGTTGGAGGGAGAACTGTGGTGCGACCCAAAACGGTCCAAAAGATGGCCGAAGCTTCCAACGAGTGGCGAACGCTCGTCCGGTGTCAGAAACCACTGGAAATGCACTTGCAGCGAAGGAAACGGGCTGAGCTCGAGGACTTCCGGTGCTCGTCCCAAGAAAACGCGAGCGGGAATGCCCCGGACTCAGTTTTCTCGTCCTGGGGTAAAAAGCGATCCCCCGACGGTTTCTTCCCTTTGCTCCGTATTGGTCATAAGTCTTTCGATCTTCGGATCTCGTGCTCCGAGGACTTCAACCCACACTCCTGGCATGCTCCCTGACACGTTTTCCGGAGGTATAGGTCGGGAAGCGAGCTCGTTGGAGGGAGAACTGTGGTGCGACCCAAAACGGTCCAAAAGATGGCCGAAGCTTCCAACGAGTGGCGAACGCTCGTCCGGTGTCAGAAACCACTGGAAATGCACTTGCAGCGAAGGAAACGGGCTGAGCTCGAGGACTTCCGGTGCTCGTCCCAAGAAAACGCGAGCGGGAATGCCCCGGACTCAGTTTTCTCGTCCTGGGGTAAAAAGCGGTCCCCCGACGGTTTCTTCCCTTTGCTCCGTATTGGTCATAAGTCTTTCGATCTTCGGGTCTCGTGCTCCGAGGACTTCAACCCACACTCCTGGCATGCTCCCTGACACGTTTTCCGGAGGTATAGGTCGGGAAGCGAGCTCGTTGGAGGGAGAACTGTGGTGCGACCCAAAACGGTCCAAAAGATGGCCGAAGCTTCCAACGAGTGGCGAACGCTCGTCCGGTGTCAGAAACCACTGGAAATGCACTTGCAGCGAAGGAAACGGGCTGAGCTCGAGGACTTCCGGTGCTCGTCCCAAGAAAACGCGAGCGGGAATGCCCCGGACTCAGTTTTCTCGTCCTGGGGTAAAAAGCGGTCCCCCGACGGTTTCTTCCCTTTGCTCCGTATTGGTCATAAGTCTTTCGATCTTCGGGTCTCGTGCTCCGAGGACTTCAACCCACACTCCTGGCATGCTCCCTGACACGTTTTCCGGAGGTATAGGTCGGGAAGCGAGCTCGTTGGAGGGAGAACTGTGGTGCGACCCAAAACGGTCCAAAAGATGGCTGAAGCTTCCAACGAGTGGCGAACGCTCGTCCGGTGTCAGAAACCACTGGAAATGCACTTGCAGCGAAGGAAACGGGCTGAGCTCGAGGACTTCCGGTGCTCGTCCCAAGAAAACGCGAGCGGGAATGCCCCGGACTCAGTTTTCTCGTCCTGGGGTAAAAAGCGATCCCCCGACGGTTTCTTCCCTTTGCTCCGTATTGGTCATAAGTCTTTCGATCTTCGGATCTCGTGCTCCGAGGACTTCAACCCACACTCCTGGCATGCTCCCTGACACGTTTTCCGGAGGTATAGGTCGGGAAGCGAGCTCGTTGGAGGGAGAACTGTGGTGCGACCCAAAACGGTCCAAAAGATGGCCGAAGCTTCCAACGAGTGGCGAACGCTCGTCCGGTGTCAGAAACCACTGGAAATGCACTTGCAGCGAAGGAAACGGGCTGAGCTCGAGGACTTCCGGTGCTCGTCCCAAGAAAACGCGAGCGGGAATGCCCCGGACTCAGTTTTCTCGTCCTGGGGTAAAAAGCGGTCCCCCGACGGTTTCTTCCCTTTGCTCCGTATTGGTCATAAGTCTTTCGATCTTCGGGTCTCGTGCTCCGAGGACTTCAACCCACACTCCTGGCATGCTCCCTGACACGTTTTCCGGAGGTATAGGTCGGGAAGCGAGCTCGTTGGAGGGAGAACTGTGGTGCGACCCAAAACGGTCCAAAAGATGGCCGAAGCTTCCAACGAGTGGCGAACGCTCGTCCGGTGTCAGAAACCACTGGAAATGCACTTGCAGCGAAGGAAACGGGCTGAGCTCGAGGACTTCCGGTGCTCGTCCCAAGAAAACGCGAGCGGGAATGCCCCGGACTCAGTTTTCTCGTCCTGGGGTAAAAAGCGGTCCCCCGACGGTTTCTTCCCTTTGCTCCGTATTGGTCATAAGTCTTTCGATCTTCGGGTCTCGTGCTCCGAGGACTTCAACCCACACTCCTGGCATGCTCCCTGACAAGTTTTCCAGAGGTATAGGTCGGGAAGCGAGCTCGTTGGAGGGAGAACTGTGGTGCGACCCAAAACGGTCCAAAAGATGGCCGAAGCTTCCAACGAGTGGCGAACGCTCGTCCGTTTCTTCCCTTTGCTCCGTATTGGTCATAAGTCTTTCGATCTTCGGGTCTCGTGCTCCGAGGACTTCAACCCACACTCCTGGCATGCTCCCTGACACGTTTTCCGGAGGTATAGGTCGGGAAGCGAGCTCGTTGGAGGGAGAACTGTGGTGCGACCCAAAACGGTCCAAAAGATGGCCGAAGCTTCCAACGAGTGGCGAACGCTCGTCCGGTGTCAGAAACCACTGGAAATGCACTTGCAGCGAAGGAAACGGGCTGAGCTCGAGGACTTCCGGTGCTCGTCCCAAGAAAACGCGAGCGGGAATGCCCCGGACTCAGTTTTCTCGTCCTGGGGTAAAAAGCGATCCCCCGACGGTTTCTTCCCTTTGCTCCGTATTGGTCATAAGTCTTTCGATCTTCGGATCTCGTGCTCCGAGGACTTCAACCCACACTCCTGGCATGCTCCCTGACACGTTTTCCGGAGGTATAGGTCGGGAAGCGAGCTCGTTGGAGGGAGAACTGTGGTGCGACCCAAAACGGTCCAAAAGATGGCCGAAGCTTCCAACGAGTGGCGAACGCTCGTCCGGTGTCAGAAACCACTGGAAATGCACTTGCAGCGAAGGAAACGGGCTGAGCTCGAGGACTTCCGGTGCTCGTCCCAAGAAAACGCGAGCGGGAATGCCCCGGACTCAGTTTTCTCGTCCTGGGGTAAAAAGCGGTCCCCCGACGGTTTCTTCCCTTTGCTCCGTATT
Organism: Cucumis melo; assembly: GCF_025177605.1. NCBI lineage: Eukaryota > Viridiplantae > Streptophyta > Magnoliopsida > Cucurbitales > Cucurbitaceae > Cucumis > Cucumis melo. The sequence goes on from NW_026123942.1 coordinate 89,217, forward strand.
GGTCATAAGTCTTTCGATCTTCGGGTCTCGTGCTCCGAGGACTTCAACCCACACTCCTGGCATGCTCCCTGACACGTTTTCCGGAGGTATAGGTCGGGAAGCGAGCTCGTTGGAGGGAGAACTGTGGTGCGACCCAAAACGGTCCAAAAGATGGCCGAAGCTTCCAACGAGTGGCGAACGCTCGTCCGGTGTCAGAAACCACTGGAAATGCACTTGCAGCGAAGGAAACGGGCTGAGCTCGAGGACTTCCGGTGCTCGTCCCAAGAAAACGCGAGCGGGAATGCCCCGGACTCAGTTTTCTCGTCCTGGGGTAAAAAGCGGTCCCCCGACGGTTTCTTCCCTTTGCTCCGTATTGGTCATAAGTCTTTCGATCTTCGGGTCTCGTGCTCCGAGGACTTCAACCCACACTCCTGGCATGCTCCCTGACACGTTTTCCGGAGGTATAGGTCGGGAAGCGAGCTCGTTGGAGGGAGAACTGTGGTGCGACCCAAAACGGTCCAAAAGATGGCTGAAGCTTCCAACGAGTGGCGAACGCTCGTCCGGTGTCAGAAACCACTGGAAATGCACTTGCAGCGAAGGAAACGGGCTGAGCTCGAGGACTTCCGGTGCTCGTCCCAAGAAAACGCGAGCGGGAATGCCCCGGACTCAGTTTTCTCGTCCTGGGGTAAAAAGCGATCCCCCGACGGTTTCTTCCCTTTGCTCCGTATTGGTCATAAGTCTTTCGATCTTCGGATCTCGTGCTCCGAGGACTTCAACCCACACTCCTGGCATGCTCCCTGACACGTTTTCCGGAGGTATAGGTCGGGAAGCGAGCTCGTTGGAGGGAGAACTGTGGTGCGACCCAAAACGGTCCAAAAGATGGCCGAAGCTTCCAACGAGTGGCGAACGCTCGTCCGGTGTCAGAAACCACTGGAAATGCACTTGCAGCGAAGGAAACGGGCTGAGCTCGAGGACTTCCGGTGCTCGTCCCAAGAAAACGCGAGCGGGAATGCCCCGGACTCAGTTTTCTCGTCCTCGGGTAAAAAGCGGTCCCCCGACGGTTTCTTCCCTTTGCTCCGTATTGGTCATAAGTCTTTCGATCTTCGGGTCTCGTGCTCCGAGGACTTCAACCCACACTCCTGGCATGCTCCCTGACACGTTTTCCGGAGGTATAGGTCGGGAAGCGAGCTCGTTGGAGGGAGAACTGTGGTGCGACCCAAAACGGTCCAAAAGATGGCCGAAGCTTCCAACGAGTGGCGAACGCTCGTCCGGTGTCAGAAACCACTGGAAATGCACTTGCAGCGAAGGAAACGGGCTGAGCTCGAGGACTTCCGGTGCTCGTCCCAAGAAAACGCGAGCGGGAATGCCCCGGACTCAGTTTTCTCGTCCTGGGGTAAAAAGCGGTCCCCCGACGGTTTCTTCCCTTTGCTCCGTATTGGTCATAAGTCTTTCGATCTTCGGGTCTCGTGCTCCGAGGACTTCAACCCACACTCCTGGCATGCTCCCTGACACGTTTTCCGGAGGTATAGGTCGGGAAGCGAGCTCGTTGGAGGGAGAACTGTGGTGCGACCCAAAACGGTCCAAAAGATGGCCGAAGCTTCCAACGAGTGGCGAACGCTCGTCCGGTGTCAGAAACCACTGGAAATGCACTTGCAGCGAAGGAAACGGGCTGAGCTCGAGGACTTCCGGTGCTCGTCCCAAGAAAACGCGAGCGGGAATGCCCCGGACTCAGTTTTCTCGTCCTGGGGTAAAAAGCGATCCCCCGACGGTTTCTTCCCTTTGCTCCGTATTGGTCATAAGTCTTTCGATCTTCGGATCTCGTGCTCCGAGGACTTCAACCCACACTCCTGGCATGCTCCCTGACACGTTTTCCGGAGGTATAGGTCGGGAAGCGAGCTCGTTGGAGGGAGAACTGTGGTGCGACCCAAAACGGTCCAAAAGATGGCCGAAGCTTCCAACGAGTGGCGAACGCTCGTCCGGTGTCAGAAACCACTGGAAATGCACTTGCAGCGAAGGAAACGGGCTGAGCTCGAGGACTTCCGGTGCTCGTCCCAAGAAAACGCGAGCGGGAATGCCCCGGACTCAGTTTTCTCGTCCTCGGGTAAAAAGCGGTCCCCCGACGGTTTCTTCCCTTTGCTCCGTATTGGTCATAAGTCTTTCGATCTTCGGGTCTCGTGCTCCGAGGACTTCAACCCACACTCCTGGCATGCTCCCTGACACGTTTTCCGGAGGTATAGGTCAGGAAGCGAGCTCGTTGGAGGGAGAACTGTGGTGCGACCCAAAACGGTCCAAAAGATGGCCGAAGCTTCCAACGAGTGGCGAACGCTCGTCCGGTGTCAGAAACCACTGGAAATGCACTTGCAGCGAAGGAAACGGGCTGAGCTCGAGGACTTCCGGTGCTCGTCCCAAGAAAACGCGAGCGGGAATGCCCCGGACTCAGTTTTCTCGTCCTGGGGTAAAAAGCGGTCCCCCGACGGTTTCTTCCCTTTGCTCCGTATTGGTCATAAGTCTTTCGATCTTCGGGTCTCGTGCTCCGAGGACTTCAACCCACACTCCTGGCATGCTCCCTGACACGTTTTCCGGAGGTATAGGTCGGGAAGCGAGCTCGTTGGAGGGAGAACTGTGGTGCGACCCAAAACGGTCCAAAAGATGGCCGAAGCTTCCAACGAGTGGCGAACGCTCGTCCGGTGTCAGAAACCACTGGAAATGCACTTGCAGCGAAGGAAACGGGCTGAGCTCGAGGACTTCCGGTGCTCGTCCCAAGAAAACGCGAGCGGGAATGCCCCGGACTCAGTTTTCTCGTCCTGGGGTAAAAAGCGGTCCCCCGACGGTTTCTTCCCTTTGCTCCGTATTGGTCATAAGTCTTTCGATCTTCGGGTCTCGTGCTCCGAGGACTTCAACCCACACTCCTGGCATGCTCCCTGACACGTTTTCCGGAGGTATAGGTCGGGAAGCGAGCTCGTTGGAGGGAGAACTGTGGTGCGACCCAAAACGGTCCAAAAGATGGCCGAAGCTTCCAACGAGTGGCGAACGCTCGTCCGGTGTCAGAAACCACTGGAAATGCACTTGCAGCGAAGGAAACGGGCTGGGCTCGAGGACTTCCGGTGCTCGTCCCAAGAAAACGCGAGCGGGAATGCCCCGGACTCAGTTTTCTCGTCCTGGGGTAAAAAGCGGTCCCCCGACGGTTTCTTCCCTTTGCTCCGTATTGGTCATAAGTCTTTCGATCTTCGGGTCTCGTGCTCCGAGGACTTCAACCCACACTCCTGGCATGCTCCCTGACACGTTTTCCGGAGGTATAGGTCGGGAAGCGAGCTCGTTGGAGGGAGAACTGTGGTGCGACCCAAAACGGTCCAAAAGATGGCCGAAGCTTCCAACGAGTGGCGAACGCTCGTCCGGTGTCAGAAACCACTGGAAATGCACTTGCAGCGAAGGAAACGGGCTGGGCTCGAGGACTTCCGGTGCTCGTCCCAAGAAAACGCGAGCGGGAATGCCCCGGACTCAGTTTTCTCGTCCTGGGGTAAAAAGCGGTCCCCCGACGGTTTCTTCCCTTTGCTCCGTATTGGTCATAAGTCTTTCGATCTTCGGGTCTCGTGCTCCGAGGACTTCAACCCACACTCCTGGCATGCTCCCTGACACGTTTTCCGGAGGTATAGGTCGGGAAGCGAGCTCGTTGGAGGGAGAACTGTGGTGCGACCCAAAACGGTCCAAAAGATGGCCGAAGCTTCCAACGAGTGGCGAACGCTCGTCCGGTGTCAGAAACCACTGGAAATGCACTTGCAGCGAAGGAAACGGGCTGGGCTCGAGGACTTCCGGTGCTCGTCCCAAGAAAACGCGAGCGGGAATGCCCCGGACTCAGTTTTCTCGTCCTGGGGTAAAAAGCGGTCCCCCGACGGTTTCTTCCCTTTTCCGTATTGGTCATAAGTCTTTCGATCTTCGGGTCTCGTGCTCCGAGGACTTCAACCCACACTCCTGGCATGCTCCCTGACACGTTTTCCGGAGGTATAGGTCGGGAAGCGAGCTCGTTGGAGGGAGAACTGTGGTGCGACCCAAAACGGTCCAAAAGATGGCCGAAGGTTCCAACGAGTGGCGAACGCTCGTCCGGTGTCAGAAACCACTGGAAATGCACTTGCAGCGAAGGAAACGGGCTGGGCTCGAGGACTTCCGGTGCTCGTCCCAAGAAAACGCGAGCGGGAATGCCCCGGACTCAGTTTTCTCGTCCTGGGGTAAAAAGCGGTCCCCCGACGGTTTCTTCCCTTTGCTCCGTATTGGTCATAAGTCTTTCGATCTTCGGGTCTCGTGCTCCGAGGACTTCAACCCACACTCCTGGCATGCTCCCTGACACGTTTTCCGGAGGTATAGGTCGGGAAGCGAGCTCGTTGGAGGGAGGACTGTGGTGCGACCCAAAACGGTCCAAAAGATGGCTGAAGCTTCCAACGAGTGGCGAACGCTCGTCCGGTGTCAGAAACCACTGGAAATGCACTTGCAGCGAAGGAAACGGGCTGGGCTCGAGGACTTCCGGTGCTCGTCCCAAGAAAACGCGAGCGGGAATGCCCCGGACTCAGTTTTCTCGTCCTGGGGTAAAAAGCGGTCCCACGACGGTTTCTTCCCTTTGCTCCGTATTGGTCATAAGTCTTTCGATCTTCGGCTCTCGTGCTCCGAGGACTTCAAGCCACACTCCTGGCATGCTCCCTGACACGTTTTCTGGAGGTATAGGTCGGGAAGCGAGCTCGTTGGAGGGAGGACTGTGGTGCGACCCAAAACGGTCCAAAAGATGGCCGAAGCTTCCAACGAGTGGCGAACGCTCGTCCGGTGTCAGAAACCACTGGAAATGCACTTGCAGCGAAGGAAACGGGCTGGGCTCGAGGACTTCCGGTGCTCGTCCCAAGAAAACGCGAGCGGGAATGCCCCGGACTCAGTTTTCTCGTCCTGGGGTAAAAAGCGGTCCCCCGACGGTTTCTTCCCTTTGCTCCGTATTGGTCATAAGTCTTTCGATCTTCGGGTCTCGTGCTCCGAGGACTTCAACCCACACTCCTGGCATGCTCCCTGACACGTTTTCCGGAGGTATAGGTCGGGAAGCGAGCTCGTTGGAGGGAGGACTGTGGTGCGACCCAAAACGGTCCAAAAGATGGCCGAAGCTTCCAACGAGTGGCGAACGCTCGTCCGGTGTCAGAAACCACTGGAAATGCACTTGCAGCGAAGGAAACGGGCTGGGCTCGAGGACTTCCGGTGCTCGTCCCAAGAAAACGCGAGCGGGAATGCCCCGGACTCAGTTTTCTCGTCCTGGGGTAAAAAGCGGTCCCCCGACGGTTTCTTCCCTTTGCTCCGTATTGGTCATAAGTCTTTCGATCTTCGGGTCTCGTGCTCCGAGGACTTCAACCCACACTCCTGGCATGCTCCCTGACACGTTTTCCGGAGGTATAGGTCGGGAAGCGAGCTCGTTGGAAGGAGAACTGTGGTGCGACCCAAAACGGTCCAAAAGATGGCCGAAGCTTCCAACGAGTGGCGAACGCTCGTCCGGTGTCAGAAACCACTGGAAATGCACTTGCAGCGAAGGAAACGGGCTGGGCTCGAGGACTTCCGGTGCTCGTCCCAAGAAAACGCGAGCGGGAATGCCCCGGACTCAGTTTTCTCGTCCTGGGGTAAAAAGCGGTCCCCCGACGGTTTCTTCCCTTTGCTCCGTATTGGTCATAAGTCTTTCGATCTTCGGGTCTCGTGCTCCGAGGACTTCAACCCACACTCCTGGCATGCTCCCTGACACGTTTTCCGGAGGTATAGGTCGGGAAGCGAGCTCGTTGGAGGGAGAACTGTGGTGCGACCCAAAACGGTCCAAAAGATGGCCGAAGCTTCCAACGAGTGGCGAACGCTCGTCCGGTGTCAGAAACCACTGGAAATGCACTTGCAGCGAAGGAAACGGGCTGGGCTCGAGGACTTCCGGTGCTCGTCCCAAGAAAACGCGAGCGGGAATGCCCCGGACTCAGTTTTCTCGTCCTGGGGTAAAAAGCGGTCCCCCGACGGTTTCTTCCCTTTGCTCCGTATTGGTCATAAGTCTTTCGATCTTCGGGTCTCGTGCTCCGAGGACTTCAACCCACACTCCTGGCATGCTCCCTGACACATTTTCCGGAGGTATAGGTCGGGAAGCGAGCTCGTTGGAGGGAGAACTGTGGTGCGACCCAAAACGGTCCAAAAGATGGCCGAAGCTTCCAACGAGTGGCGAACGCTCGTCCGGTGTCAGAAACCACTGGAAATGCACTTGCAGTGAAGGAAACGGGCTGAGCTCGAGGACTTCCGGTGCTCGTCCCAAGAAAACGCGAGCGGGAATGCCCCGGACTCAGTTTTCTCGTCCTGGGGTAAAAAGCGGTCCCCCGACGGTTTCTTCCCTTTGCTCCGTATTGGTCATAAGTCTTTCGATCTTCGGGTCTCGTGCTCCGAGGACTTCAACCCACACTCCTGGCATGCTCCCTGACACGTTTTCCGGAGGTATAGGTCGGGAAGCGAGCTCGTTGGAGGGAGAACTGTGGTGCGACCCAAAACGGTCCAAAAGATGGCCGAAGCTTCCAACGAGTGGCGAACGCTCGTCCGGTGTCAGAAACCACTGGAAATGCACTTGCAGCGAAGGAAACGGGCTGGGCTCGAGGACTTCCGGTGCTCGTCCCAAGAAAACGCGAGCGGGAATGCCCCGGACTCAGTTTTCTCGTCCTGGGGTAAAAAGCGGTCCCCCGACGGTTTCTTCCCTTTGCTCCGTATTGGTCATAAGTCTTTCGATCTTCGGGTCTCGTGCTCCGAGGACTTCAACCCACACTCCTGGCATGCTCCCTGACACGTTTTCCGGAGGTATAGGTCGGGAAGCGAGCTCGTTGGAGGGAGAACTGTGGTGCGACCCAAAACGGTCCAAAAGATGGCCGAAGCTTCCAACGAGTGGCGAACGCTCGTCCGGTGTCAGAAACCACTGGAAATGCACTTGCAGCGAAGGAAACGGGCTGGGCTCGAGGACTTCCGGTGCTCGTCCCAAGAAAACGCGAGCGGGAATGCCCCGGACTCAGTTTTCTCGTCCTGGGGTAAAAAGCGGTCCCCCGACGGTTTCTTCCCTTTGCTCCGTATTGGTCATAAGTCTTTCGATCTTCGGGTCTCGTGCTCCGAGGACTTCAACCCACACTCCTGGCATGCTCCCTGACACGTTTTCCGGAGGTATAGGTCGGGAAGCGAGCTCGTTGGAGGGAGAACTGTGGTGCGACCCAAAACGGTCCAAAAGATGGCCGAAGCTTCCAACGAGTGGCGAACGCTCGTCCGGTGTCAGAAACCACTGGAAATGCACTTGCAGCGAAGGAAACGGGCTGGGCTCGAGGACTTCCGGTGCTCGTCCCAAGAAAACGCGAGCGGGAATGCCCCGGACTCAGTTTTCTCGTCCTGGGGTAAAAAGCGGTCCCCCGACGGTTTCTTCCCTTTGCTCCGTATTGGTCATAAGTCTTTCGATCTTCGGGTCTCGTGCTCCGAGGACTTCAACCCACACTCCTGGCATGCTCCCTGACACGTTTTCCGGAGGTATAGGTCGGGAAGCGAGCTCGTTGGAGGGAGAACTGTGGTGCGACCCAAAACGGTCCAAAAGATGGCCGAAGCTTCCATCGAGTGGCGAACGCTCGTCCGGTGTCAGAAACCACTGGAAATGCACTTGCAGCGAAGGAAACGGGCTGGGCTCGAGGACTTCCGGTGCTCGTCCCAAGAAAACGCGAGCGGGAATGCCCCGGACTCAGTTTTCTCGTCCTGGGGTAAAAAGCGGTCCCCCGACGGTTTCTTCCCTTTGCTCCGTATTGGTCATAAGTCTTTCGATCTTCGGGTCTCGTGCTCCGAGGACTTCAACCCACACTCCTCGCATGCTCCCTGACACGTTTTCCGGAGGTATAGGTCGGGAAGCGAGCTCGTTGGAGGGAGAACTGTGGTGCGACCCAAAACGGTCCAAAAGATGGCCGAAGCTTCCAACGAGTGGCGAACGCTCGTCCGGTGTCAGAAACCACTGGAAATGCACTTGCAGCGAAGGAAACGGGCTGCGCTCGAGGACTTCCGGTGCTCGTCCCAAGAAAACGCGAGCGGGAATGCCCCGGACTCAGTTTTCTCGTCCTGGGGTAAAAAGCGGTCCCCCGACGGTTTCTTCCCTTTGCTCCGTATTGGTCATAAGTCTTTCGATCTTCGGGTCTCGTGCTCCGAGGACTTCAACCCACACTCCTGGCATGCTCCCTGACACGTTTTCCGGAGGTATAGGTCGGGAAGCGAGCTCATTGGAGGGAGAACTGTGGTGCGACCCAAAACGGTCCAAAAGATGGCCGAAGCTTCCAACGAGTGGCGAACGCTCGTCCGGTGTCAGAAACCACTGGAAATGCACTTGCAGCGAAGGAAACGGGCTGAGCTCGAGGACTTCCGGTGCTCGTCCCAAGAAAACGCGAGCGGGAATGCCCCGGACTCAGTTTTCTCGTCCTGGGGTAAAAAGCGGTCCCCCGACGGTTTCTTCCCTTTGCTCCGTATTGGTCATAAGTCTTTCGATCTTCGGGTCTCGTGCTCCGAGGACTTCAACCCACACTCCTGGCATGCTCCCTGACACGTTTTCCGGAGGTATAGGTCGGGAAGCGAGCTCGTTGGAGGGAGAACTGTGGTGCGACCCAAAACGGTCCAAAAGATGGCCGAAGCTTCCAACGAGTGGCGAACGCTCGTCCGGTGTCAGAAACCACTGGAAATGCACTTGCAGCGAAGGAAACGGGCTGAGCTCGAGGACTTCCGGTGCTCGTCCCAAGAAAACGCGAGCGGGAATGCCCCGGACTCAGTTTTCTCGTCCTAGGGTAAAAAGCGGTCCCCCGAAGGTTTCTTCCCTTTGCTCCGTATTGGTCATAAGTCTTTCGATCTTCGGGTCTCGTGCTCCGAGGACTTCAACCCACACTCCTGGCATGCTCCCTGACACGTTTTCCGGAGGTATAGGTCGGGAAGCGAGCTCGTTGGAGGGAGAACTGTGGTGCGACCCAAAACGGTCCAAAAGATGGCCGAAGCTTCCAACGAGTGGCGAACGCTCGTCCGGTGTCAGAAACCACTGGAAATGCACTTGCAGCGAAGGAAACGGGCTGAGCTCGAGGACTTCCGGTGCTCGTCCCAAGAAAACGCGAGCGGGAATGCCCCGGACTCAGTTTTCTCGTCCTGGGGTAAAAAGCGGTCCCCCGACGGTTTCTTCCCTTTGCTCCGTATTGGTCATAAGTCTTTCGATCTTCGGGTCTCGTGCTCCGAGGACTTCAACCCACACTCCTGGCATGCTCCCTGACACGTTTTCCGGAGGTATAGGTCGGGAAGCGAGCTCGTTGGAGGGAGAACTGTGGTGCGACCCAAAACGGTCCAAAAGATGGCCGAAGCTTCCAACGAGTGGCGAACGCTCGTCCGTTGTCAGAAACCACTGGAAATGCACTTGCAGCGAAGGAAACGGGCTGAGCTCGAGGACTTCCGGTGCTCGTCCCAAGAAAACGCGAGCGGGAATGCCCCGGACTCAGTTTTCTCGTCCTGGGGTAAAAAGCGGTCCCCCGACGGTTTCTTCCCTTTGCTCCGTATTGGTCATAAGTCTTTCGATCTTCGGGTCTCGTGCTCCGAGGACTTCAACCCACACTCCTGGCATGCTCCCTGACACGTTTTCCGGAGGTATAGGTCGGGAAGCGAGCTCGTTGGAGGGAGAACTTTGGTGCGACCCAAAACGGTCCAAAAGATGGCCGAAGCTTCCAACGAGTGGCGAACGCTCGTCCGGTGTCAGAAACCACTGGAAATGCACTTGCAGCGAAGGAAACGGGCTGAGCTCGAGGACTTCCGGTGCTCGTCCCAAGAAAACGCGAGCGGGAATGCCCCGGACTCAGTTTTCTCGTCCTGGGGTAAAAAGCGGTCCCCCGACGGTTTCTTCCCTTTGCTCCGTATTGGTCATAAGTCTTTCGATCTTCGGGTCTCGTGCTCCGAGGACTTCAACCCACACTCCTGGCATGCTCCCTGACACGTTTTCCGGAGGTATAGGTCGGGAAGCGAGCTCGTTGGAGGGAGAACTGTGGTGCGACCCAAAACGGTCCAAAAGATGGCCGAAGCTTCCAACGAGTGGCGAACGCTCGTCCGGTGTCAGAAACCACTGGAAATGCACTTGCAGCGAAGGAAACGGGCTGAGCTCGAGGACTTCCGGTGCTCGTCCCAAGAAAACGCGAGCGGGAATGCCCCGGACTCAGTTTTCTCGTCCTGGGGTAAAAAGCGGTCCCCCGACGGTTTCTTCCCTTTGCTCCGTATTGGTCATAAGTCTTTCGATCTTCGGGTCTCGTGCTCCGAGGACTTCAACCCACACTCCTGGCATGCTCCCTGACACGTTTTCCGGAGGTATAGGTCGGGAAGCGAGCTCGTTGGAGGGAGAACTGTGGTGCGACCCAAAACGGTCCAAAAGATGGCTGAAGCTTCCAACGAGTGGCGAACGCTCGTCCGGTGTCAGAAACCACTGGAAATGCACTTGCAGCGAAGGAAACGGGCTGAGCTCGAGGACTTCCGGTGCTCGTCCCAAGAAAACGCGAGCGGGAATGCCCCGGACTCAGTTTTCTCGTCCTGGGGTAAAAAGCGGTCCCCCGACGGTTTCTTCCCTTTGCTCCGTATTGGTCATAAGTCTTTCGATCTTCGGGTCTCGTGCTCCGAGGACTTCAACCCACACTCCTGGCATGCTCCCTGACACGTTTTCCGGAGGTATAGGTCGGGAAGCGAGCTCGTTGGAGGGAGAACTGTGGTGCGACCCAAAACGGTCCAAAAGATGGCCGAAGCTTCCAACGAGTGGCGAACGCTCGTCCGGTGTCAGAAACCACTGGAAATGCACTTGCAGCGAAGGAAACGGGCTGAGCTCGAGGACTTCCGGTGCTCGTCCCAAGAAAACGCGAGCGGGAATGCCCCGGACTCAGTTTTCTCGTCCTGGGGTAAAAAGCGGTCCCCCGACGGTTTCTTCCCTTTGCTCTGTATTGGTCATAAGTCTTTCGATCTTCGGGTCTCGTGCTCCGAGGACTTCAACCCACACTCCTGGCATGCTCCCTGACACGTTTTCCGGAGGTATAGGTCGGGAAGCGAGCTCGTTGGAGGGAGAACTGTGGTGCGACCCAAAACGGTCCAAAAGATGGCCGAAGCTTCCAACGAGTGGCGAACGCTCGTCCGGTGTCAGAAACCACTGGAAATGCACTTGCAGCGAAGGAAACGGGCTGAGCTCGAGGACTTCCGGTGCTCGTCCCAAGAAAACGCGAGCGGGAATGCCCCGGACTCAGTTTTCTCGTCCTGGGGTAAAAAGCGGTCCCCCGACGGTTTCTTCCCTTTGCTCCGTATTGGTCATAAGTCTTTCGATCTTCGGGTCTCGTGCTCCGAGGACTTCAACCCACACTCCTGGCATGCTCCCTGACACGTTTTCCGGAGGTATAGGTCGGGAAGCGAGCTCGTTGGAGGGAGAACTGTGGTGCGACCCAAAACGGTCCAAAAGATGGCCGAAGCTTCCAACGAGTGGCGAACGCTCGTCCGGTGTCAGAAACCACTGGAAATGCACTTGCAGCGAAGGCAACGGGCTGAGCTCGAGGACTTCCGGTGCTCGTCCCAAGAAAACGCGAGCGGGAATGCCCCGGACTCAGTTTTCTCGTCCTGGGGTAAAAAGCGGTCCCCCGACGGTTTCTTCCCTTTGCTCCTTATTGGTCATAAGTCTTTCGATCTTCGGGTCTCGTGCTCCGAGGACTTCAACCCACACTCCTGGCATGCTCCCTGACACGTTTTCCGGAGGTATAGGTCGGGAAGCGAGCTCGTTGGAGGGAGAACTGTGGTGCGACCCAAAACGGTCCAAAAGATGGCCGAAGCTTCCAACGAGTGGCGAACGCTCGTCCGGTGTCAGAAACCACTGGAAATGCACTTGCAGCGAAGGAAACGGGCTGAGCTCGAGGACTTCCGGTGCTCGTCCCAAGAAAACGCGAGCGGGAATGCCCCGGACTCAGTTTTCTCGTCCTGGGGTAAAAAGCGGTCCCCCGACGGTTTCTTCCCTTTGCTCCGTATTGGTCATAAGTCTTTCGATCTTCGGGTCTCGTGCTCCGAGGACTTCAACCCACACTCCTGGCATGCTCCCTGACACGTTTTCCGGAGGTATAGGTCGGGAAGCGAGCTCGTTGGAGGGGGAACTGTGGTGCGACCCAAAACGGTCCAAAAGATGGCCGAAGCTTCCAACGAGTGGCGAACGCTCGTCCGGTGTCAGAAACCACTGGAAATGCACTTGCAGCGAAGGAAACGGGCTGAGCTCGAGGACTTCCGGTGCTCGTCCCAAGAAAACGCGAGCGGGAATGCCCCGGACTCAGTTTTCTCGTCCTGGGGTAAAAAGCGGTCCCCCGACGGTTTCTTCCCTTTGCTCCGTATTGGTCATAAGTCTTTCGATCTTCGGGTCTCGTGCTCCGAGGACTTCAACCCACACTCCTGGCATGCTCCCTGACACGTTTTCCGGAGGTATAGGTCGGGAAGCGAGCTCGTTGGAGGGAGAACTGTGGTGCGACCCAAAACGGTCCAAAAGATGGCCGAAGCTTCCAACGAGTGGCGAACGCTCGTCCGGTGTCAGAAACCACTGGAAATGCACTTGCAGCGAAGGAAACGGGCTGAGCTCGAGGACTTCCGGTGCTCGTCCCAAGAAAACGCGAGCGGGAATGCCCCGGACTCAGTTTTCTCGTCCTGGGGTAAAAAGCGGTCCCCCGACGGTTTCTTCCCTTTGCTCCGTATTGGTCATAAGTCTTTCGATCTTCGGGTCTCGTGCTCCGAGGACTTCAACCCACACTCCTGGCATGCTCCCTGACACGTTTTCCGAAGGTATAGGTCGGGAAGCGAGCTCGTTGGAGGGAGAACTGTGGTGCGACCCAAAACGGTCCAAAAGATGGCCGAAGCTTCCAACGAGTGGCGAACGCTCGTCCGGTGTCAGAAACCACTGGAAATGCACTTGCAGCGAAGGAAACGGGCTGGGCTCGAGGACTTCCGGTGCTCGTCCCAAGAAAACGCGAGCGGGAATGCCCCGGACTCAGTTTTCTCGTCCTGGGGTAAAAAGCGGTCCCCCGACGGTTTCTTCCCTTTGCTCCGTATTGGTCATAAGTCTTTCGATCTTCGGGTCTCGTGCTCCGAGGACTTCAACCCACACTCCTGGCATGCTCCCTGACACGTTTTCCGGAGGTATAGATCGGGAAGCGAGCTCGTTGGAGGGAGAACTGTGGTGCGACCCAAAACGGTCCAAAAGATGGCCGAAGCTTCCAACGAGTGGCGAACGCTCGTCCGGTGTCAGAAACCACTGGAAATGCACTTGCAGCGAAGGAAACGGGCTGAGCTCGAGGACTTCCGGTGCTCGTCCCAAGAAAACGCGAGCGGGAATGCCCCGGACTCAGTTTTCTCGTCCTGGGGTAAAAAGCGGTCCCCCGACGGTTTCTTCCCTTTGCTCCGTATTGGTCATAAGTCTTTCGATCTTCGGGTCTCGTGCTCCGAGGACTTCAACCCACACTCCTGGCATGTTCCCTGACACGATTTCCGGAGGTATAGGTCGGGAAGCGAGCTCGTTGGAGGGAGAACTGTGGTGCGACCCAAAACGGTCCAAAAGATGGCCGAAGCTTCCAACGAGTGGCGAACGCTCGTCCGGTGTCAGAAACCACTGGAAATGCACTTGCAGCGAAGGAAACGGGCTGAGCTCGAGGACTTCCGGTGCTCGTCCCAAGAAAACGCGAGCGGGAATGCCCCGGACTCAGTTTTCTCGTCCTGGGGTAAAAAGCGGTCCCCCGACGGTTTCTTCCCTTTGCTCCGTATTGGTCATAAGTCTTTCGATCTTCGGGTCTCGTGCTCCGAGGACTTCAACCCACACTCCTGGCATGCTCCCTGACACGTTTTCCGGAGGTATACGTCGGGAAGCGAGCTCGTTGGAGGGAGAACTGTGGTGCGACCCAAAACGGTCCAAAAGATGGCCGAAGCTTCCAACGAGTGGCGAACGCTCGTCCGGTGTCAGAAACCACTGGAAATGCACTTGCAGCGAAGGAAACGGGCTGAGCTCGAGGACTTCCGGTGCTCGTCCCAAGAAAACGCGAGCGGGAATGGCCCGGAATCAGTTTTCTCGTCCTGGGGTAAAAAGCGGTCCCCCGACGGTTTCTTCCCTTTGCTCCGTATTGGTCATAAGTCTTTCGATCTTCGGGTCTCGTGCTCCGAGGACTTCAACCCACACTCCTGGCATGCTCCCTGACACGTTTTCCGGAGGTATAGGTCGGGAAGCGAGCTCGTTGGAGGGAGAACTGTGGTGCGACCCAAAACGGTCCAAAAGATGGCCGAAGCTTCCAACGAGTGGCGAACGCTCGTCCGGTGTCAGAAACCACTGGAAATGCACTTGCAGCGAAGGCAACGGGCTGAGCTCGAGGACTTCCGGTGCTCGTCCCAAGAAAACGCGAGCGGGAATGCCCCGGACTCAGTTTTCTCGTCCTGGGGTAAAAAGCGGTCCCCCGACGGTTTCTTCCCTTTGCTCCTTATTGGTCATAAGTCTTTCGATCTTCGGGTCTCGTGCTCCGAGGACTTCAACCCACACTCCTGGCATGCTCCCTGACACGTTTTCCGGAGGTATAGGTCGGGAAGCGAGCTCGTTGGAGGGAGAACTGTGGTGCGACCCAAAACGGTCCAAAAGATGGCCGAAGCTTCCAACGAGTGGCGAACGCTCGTCCGGTGTCAGAAACCACTGGAAATGCACTTGCAGCGAAGGAAACGGGCTGAGCTCGAGGACTTCCGGTGCTCGTCCCAAGAAAACGCGAGCGGGAATGCCCCGGACTCAGTTTTCTCGTCCTGGGGTAAAAAGCGGTCCCCCGACGGTTTCTTCCCTTTGCTCCGTATTGGTCATAAGTCTTTCGATCTTCGGGTCTCGTGCTCCGAGGACTTCAACCCACACTCCTGGCATGCTCCCTGACACGTTTTCCGGAGGTATAGGTCGGGAAGCGAGCTCGTTGGAGGGAGAACTGTGGTGCGACCCAAAACGGTCCAAAAGATGGCCGAAGCTTCCAACCAGTGGCGAACGCTCGTCCGGTGTCAGAAACCACTGGAAATGCACTTGCAGCGAAGGAAACGGGCTGAGCTCGAGGACTTCCGGTGCTCGTCCCAAGAAAACGCGAGCGGGAATGCCCCGGACTCAGTTTTCTCGTCCTGGGGTAAAAAGCGGTCCCCCGACGGTTTCTTCCCTTTGCTCCGTATTGGTCATAAGTCTTTCGATCTTCGGGTCTCGTGCTCCGAGGACTTCAACCCACACTCCTGGCATGCTCCCTGACACGTTTTCCGGAGGTATAGGTCGGGAAGCGAGCTCGTTGGAGGGAGAACTGTGGTGCGACCCAAAACGGTCCAAAAGATGGCCGAAGCTTCCAACGAGTGGCGAACGCTCGTCCGGTGTCAGAAACCACTGGAAATGCACTTGCAGCGAAGGAAACGGGCTGAGCTCGAGGACTTCCGGTGCTCGTCCCAAGAAAACGCGAGCGGGAATGCCCCGGACTCAGTTTTCTCGTCCTGGGGTAAAAAGCGGTCCCCCGACGGTTTCTTCCCTTTGCTCCGTATTGGTCATAAGTCTTTCGATCTTCGGGTCTCGTGCTCCGAGGACTTCAACCCACACTCCTGGCATGCTCCCTGACACGTTTTCCGAAGGTATAGGTCGGGAAGCGAGCTCGTTGGAGGGAGAACTGTGGTGCGACCCAAAACGGTCCAAAAGATGGCCGAAGCTTCCAACGAGTGGCGAACGCTCGTCCGGTGTCAGAAACCACTGGAAATGCACTTGCAGCGAAGGAAACGGGCTGGGCTCGAGGACTTCCGGTGCTCGTCCCAAGAAAACGCGAGCGGGAATGCCCCGGACTCAGTTTTCTCGTCCTGGGGTAAAAAGCGGTCCCCCGACGGTTTCTTCCCTTTGCTCCGTATTGGTCATAAGTCTTTCGATCTTCGGGTCTCGTGCTCTGAGGACTTCAACCCACACTCCTGGCATGCTCCCTGACACGTTTTCCGGAGGTATAGATCGGGAAGCGAGCTCGTTGGAGGGAGAACTGTGGTGCGACCCAAAACGGTCCAAAAGATGGCCGAAGCTTCCAACGAGTGGCGAACGCTCGTCCGGTGTCAGAAACCACTGGAAATGCACTTGCAGCGAAGGAAACGGGCTGAGCTCGAGGACTTCCGGTGCTCGTCCCAAGAAAACGCGAGCGGGAATGCCCCGGACTCAGTTTTCTCGTCCTGGGGTAAAAAGCGGTCCCCCGACGGTTTCTTCCCTTTGCTCCGTATTGGTCATAAGTCTTTCGATCTTCGGGTCTCGTGCTCCGAGGACTTCAACCCACACTCCTGGCATGCTCCCTGACACGATTTCCGGAGGTATAGGTCGGGAAGCGAGCTCGTTGGAGGGAGAACTGTGGTGCGACCCAAAACGGTCCAAAAGATGGCCGAAGCTTCCAACGAGTGGCGAACGCTCGTCCGGTGTCAGAAACCACTGGAAATGCACTTGCAGCGAAGGAAACGGGCTGAGCTCGAGGACTTCCGGTGCTCGTCCCAAGAAAACGCGAGCGGGAATGCCCCGGACTCAGTTTTCTCGTCCTGGGGTAAAAAGCGGTCCCCCGACGGTTTCTTCCCTTTGCTCCGTATTGGTCATAAGTCTTTCGATCTTCGGGTCTCGTGCTCCGAGGACTTCAACCCACACTCCTGGCATGCTCCCTGACACGTTTTCCGGAGGTATACGTCGGGAAGCGAGCTCGTTGGAGGGAGAACTGTGGTGCGACCCAAAACGGTCCAAAAGATGGCCGAAGCTTCCAACGAGTGGCGAACGCTCGTCCGGTGTCAGAAACCACTGGAAATGCACTTGCAGCGAAGGAAACGGGCTGAGCTCGAGGACTTCCGGTGCTCGTCCCAAGAAAACGCGAGCGGGAATGGCCCGGAATCAGTTTTCTCGTCCTGGGGTAAAAAGCGGTCCCCCGACGGTTTCTTCCCTTTGCTCCGTATTGGTCATAAGTCTTTCGATCTTCGGGTCTCGTGCTCCGAGGACTTCAACCCACACTCCTGGCATGCTCCCTGACACGTTTTCCGGAGGTATAGGTCGGGAAGCGAGCTCGTTGGAGGGAGAACTGTGGTGCGACCCAAAACGGTCCAAAAGATGGCCGAAGCTTCCAACGAGTGGCGAACGCTCGTCCGGTGTCAGAAACCACTGGAAATGCACTTGCAGCGAAGGAAACGGGCTGAGCTCGAGGACTTCCGGTGCTCGTCCCAAGAAAATGCGAGCGGAAATGCCCCGGAATCAGTTTTCTCGTCCTGGGGTAAAAAGTTGTCCCCCGACGGTTTCTTCCCTTTGCTCCGTATTGGTCATAAGTCTTTCGATCTTCGGGTCTCGTGCTCTGAGGACTTCAACCCACACTCCTGGCATGCTCCCTGACACGTTTTCTGGAGGTATAGGTCGGGAAGCGAGCTTGTTGGAGGGAGAACTGTGGTGCGACCCAAAACGGTCCAAAAGATGGCCGAAGCTTCCAACGAGTGGCGAACGCTCGTCCGGTGTCAGAAACCACTGGAAATGCACTTGCAGCGAAGGAAACGGGCTGAGCTCGAGGACTTCCGGTGCTCGTCCCATGAAAACGCGAGCGGGAATGCCCCGGACTCAGTTTTCTCGTCCTGGGGTAAAAAGCGGTCCCCCGACGGTTTCTTCCCTTTGCTCCGTATTGGTCATAAGTCTTTCGATCTTCGGGTCTCGTGCTCCGAGGACTTCAACCCACACTCCTGGCATGCTCCCTGACACGATTTCCGGAGGTATAGGTCGGGAAGCGAGCTCGTTGGAGGGAGAACTGTGGTGCGACCCAAAACGGTCCAAAAGATGGCCGAAGCTTCCAACGAGTGGCGAACGCTCGTCCGGTGTCAGAAACCACTGGAAATGCACTTGCAGCGAAGGAAACGGGCTGAGCTCGAGGACTTCCGGTGCTCGTCCCAAGAAAACGCGAGCGGGAATGCCCCGGACTCAGTTTTCTCGTCCTGGGGTAAAAAGCGGTCCCCCGACGGTTTCTTCCCTTTGCTCCGTATTGGTCATAAGTCTTTCGATCTTCGGGTCTCGTGCTCCGAGGACTTCAACCCACACTCCTGGCATGCTCCCTGACACGTTTTCCGGAGGTATACGTCGGGAAGCGAGCTCGTTGGAGGGAGAACTGTGGTGCGACCCAAAACGGTCCAAAAGATGGCCGAAGCTTCCAACGAGTGGCGAACGCTCGTCCGGTGTCAGAAACCACTGGAAATGCACTTGCAGCGAAGGAAACGGGCTGAGCTCGAGGACTTCCGGTGCTCGTCCCAAGAAAACGCGAGCGGGAATGCCCCGGAATCAGTTTTCTCGTCCTGGGGTAAAAAGCGGTCCCCCGACGGTTTCTTCCCTTTGCTCCGTATTGGTCATAAGTCTTTCGATCTTCGGGTCTCGTGCTCCGAGGACTTCAACCCACACTCCTGGCATGCTCCCTGACACGTTTTCCGGAGGTATACGTCGGGAAGCGAGCTCGTTGGAGGGAGAACTGTGGTGCGACCCAAAACGGTCCAAAAGATGGCCGAAGCTTCCAACGAGTGGCGAACGCTCGTCCGGTGTCAGAAACCACTGGAAATGCACTTGCAGCGAAGGAAACGGGCTGAGCTCGAGGACTTCCGGTGCTCGTCCCAAGAAAACGCGAGCGGGAATGCCCCGGAATCAGTTTTCTCGTCCTGGGGTAAAAAGCGGTCCCCCGACGGTTTCTTCCCTTTGCTCCGTATTGGTCATAAGTCTTTCGATCTTCGGGTCTCGTGCTCCGAGGACTTCAACCCACACTCCTGGCATGCTCCCTGACACGTTTTCCGGAGGTATAGGTCGGGAAGCGAGCTCGTTGGAGGGAGAACTGTGGTGCGACCCAAAACGGTCCAAAAGATGGCCGACGCTTCCAACGAGTGGCGAACGCTCGTCCGGTGTCAGAAACCACTGGAAATGCACTTGCAGCGAAGGAAACGGGCTGAGCTCGAGGACTTCCGGTGCTCGTCCCAAGAAAATGCGAGCGGAAATGCCCCGGAATCAGTTTTCTCGTCCTGGGGTAAAATGTTGTCCCCCGACGGTTTCTTCCCTTTGCTCCGTATTGGTCATAAGTCTTTCGATCTTCGGGTCTCGTGCTCTGAGGACTTCAACTCACACTCCTGGCATGCTCCCTGACACGTTTTCCGGAGGTATAGGTCGGGAAGCGAGCTTGTTGGAGGGAGAACTGTGGTGCGACCCAAAACGGTCCAAAAGATGGCCGAAGCTTCCAACGAGTGGCGAACGCTCGTCCGGTGTCAGAAACCACTGGAAATGCACTTGCAGCGAAGGAAACGGGCTGAGCTCGAGGACTTCCGGTGCTCGTCCCAAGAAAACGCGAGCGGGAATGCCCCGGACTCAGTTTTCTCGTCCTGGGGTAAAAAGCGGTCCCCCGACGGTTTCTTCCCTTTGCTCCGTATTGGTCATAAGTCTTTCGATCTTCGGGTCTCGTGCTCCGAGGACTTCAACCCACACTCCTGGCATGCTCCCTGACACGTTTTCCGGAGGTATAGGTCGGGAAGCGAACTCGTTGGAGGGAGAACTGTGGTGCGACCCAAAACGGTCCAAAAGATGGCCGAAGCTTCCAACGAGTGGCGAACGCTCGTCCGGTGTCAGAAACCACTGGAAATGCACTTGCAGCGAAGGAAACGGGCGGAGCTCGAGGACTTCCGGTGCTCGTCCCAAGAAAACGCGAGCGGGAATTCCCCGGACTCAGTTTTCTCGTCCTGGGGTAAAAAGCGGTCCCCCGACGGTTTCTTCCCTTTGCTCCGTATTGGTCATAAGTCTTTCGATCTTCGGGTCTCGTGCTCCGAGGACTTCAACCCACACTCCTGGCATGCTCCCTGACACGTTTTCCGGAGGTATAGGTCGGGAAGCGAGCTCGTTGGAGGGAGAACTGTGGTGCGACCCAAAACGGTCCAAAAGATGGCCGAAGCTTCCAACGAGTGGCGAACGCTCGTCCGGTGTCAGAAACCACTGGAAATGCACTTGCAGCGAAGGAAACGGGCTGAGCTCGAGGACTTCCGGTGCTCGTCCCAAGAAAACGCGAGCGGGAATGCCCCGGACTCAGTTTTCTCGTCCTGGGGTAAAAAGCGGTCCCCCGACGGTTTCTTCCCTTTGCTCCGTATTGGTCATAAGTCTTTCGATCTTCGGGTCTCGTGCTCCTAGGACTTCAACCCACACTCCTGGCATGCTCCCTGACACGTTTTCCGGAGGTATACGTCGGGAAGCGAGCTCGTTGGAGGGAGAACTGTGGTGCGACCCAAAACGGTCCAAAAGATGGCCGAAGCTTCCAACGAGTGGCGAACGCTCGTCCGGTGTCAGAAACCACTGGAAATGCACTTGCAGCGAAGGAAACGGGCTGAGCTCGAGGACTTCCGGTGCTCGTCCCAAGAAAACGCGAGCGGGAATGCCCCGGACTCAGTTTTCTCGTCCTGGGGTAAAAAGCGGTCCCCCGACGGTTTCTTCCCTTTGCTCCGTATTGGTCATAAGTCTTTCGATCTTCGGGTCTCGTGCTCCGAGGACTTCAACCCACACTCCTGGCATGCTCCCTGACACGTTTTCCGGAGGTATAGGTCGGGAAGCGAGCTCGTTGGAGGGAGAACTGTGGTGCGACCCAAAACGGTCCAAAAGATGGCCGAAGCTTCCAACGAGTGGCGAACGCTCGTCCGGTGTCAGAAACCACTGGAAATGCACTTGCAGCGAAGGAAACGGGCTGAGCTCGAGGACTTCCGGTGCTCGTCCCAAGAAAACGCGAGCGGGAATTCCCCGGACTCAGTTTTCTCGTCCTGGGGTAAAAAGCGGTCCCCCGACGGTTTCTTCCCTTTGCTCCGTATTGGTCATAAGTCTTTCGATCTTCGGGTCTCGTGCTCCGAGGACTTCAACCCACACTCCTGGCATGCTCCCTGACACGTTTTCCGGAGGTATAGGTCGGGAAGCGAGCTCGTTGGAGGGAGAACTGTGGTGCGACCCAAAACGGTCCAAAAGATGGCCGAAGCTTCCAACGAGTGGCGAACGCTCGTCCGGTGTCAGAAACCACTGGAAATGCACTTGCAGCGAAGGAAACGGGCTGAGCTCGAGGACTTCCGGTGCTCGTCCCAAGAAAACGCGAGCGGGAATGCCCCGGACTCAGTTTTCTCGTCCTGGGGTAAAAAGCGGTCCCCCGACGGTTTCTTCCCTTTGCTCCGTATTGGTCATAAGTCTTTCGATCTTCGGGTCTCGTGCTCCTAGGACTTCAACCCACACTCCTGGCATGCTCCCTGACACGTTTTCCGGAGGTATACGTCGGGAAGCGAGCTCGTTGGAGGGAGAACTGTGGTGCGACCCAAAACGGTCCAAAAGATGGCCGAAGCTTCGAACGAGTGGCGAACGCTCGTCCGGTGTCAGAAACCACTGGAAATGCACTTGCAGCGAAGGAAACGGGCTGAGCTCGAGGACTTCCGGTGCTCGTCCCAAGAAAACGCGAGCGGGAATGCCCCGGACTCAGTTTTCTCGTCCTGGGGTAAAAAGCGGTCCCCCGACGGTTTCTTCCCTTTGCTCCGTATTGGTCATAAGTCTTTCGATCTTCGGGTCTCGTGCTCCGAGGACTTCAACCCACACTCCTGGCATGCTCCCTGACACGTTTTCCGGAGGTATAGGTCGGGAAGCGAGCTCGTTGGAGGGAGAACTGTGGTGCGACCCAAAACGGTCCAAAAGATGGCCGAAGCTTCCAACGAGTGGCGAACGCTCGTCCGGTGTCAGAAACCACTGGAAATGCACTTGCAGCGAAGGAAACGGGCTGAGCTCGAGGACTTCCGGTGCTCGTCCCAAGAAAACGCGAGCGGGAATGCCCCGGACTCAGTTTTCTCGTCCTGGGGTAAAAAGCGGTCCCCCGACGGTTTCTTCCCTTTGCTCCGTATTGGTCATAAGTCTTTCGATCTTCGGGTCTCGTGCTCCGAGGACTTCAACCCACACTCCTGGCATGCTCCCTGACACGTTTTCCGGAGGTATAGGTCGGGAAGCGAGCTCGTTGGAGGGAGAACTGTGGTGCGACCCAAAACGGTCCAAAAGATGGCCGAAGCTTCCAACGAGTGGCGAACGCTCGTCCGGTGTCAGAAACCACTGGAAATGCACTTGCAGCGAAGGAAACGGGCTGAGCTCGAGGACTTCCGGTGCTCGTCCCAAGAAAACGCGAGCGGGAATGCCCCGGACTCAGTTTTCTCGTCCTGGGGTAAAAAGCGGTCCCCCGACGGTTTCTTCCCTTTGCTCCGTATTGGTCATAAGTCTTTCGATCTTCGGGTCTCGTGCTCCGAGGACTTCAACCCACACTCCTGGCATGCTCCCTGACACGTTTTCCGGAGGTATAGGTCGGGAAGCGAGCTCGTTGGAGGGAGAACTGTGGTGCGACCCAAAACGGTCCAAAAGATGGCCGAAGCTTCCAACGAGTGGCGAACGCTCGTCCGGTGTCAGAAACCACTGGAAATGCACTTGCAGCGAAGGAAACGGGCTGAGCTCGAGGACTTCCGGTGCTCGTCCCAAGAAAACGCGAGCGGGAATGCCCCGGACTCAGTTTTCTCGTCCTGGGGTAAAAAGCGGTCCCCCGACGGTTTCTTCCCTTTGCTCCGTATTGGTCATAAGTCTTTCGATCTTCGGGTCTCGTGCTCCGAGGACTTCAACCCACACTCCTGGCATGCTCCCTGACACGTTTTCCGGAGGTATAGGTCGGGAAGCGAGCTCGTTGGAGGGAGAACTGTGGTGCGACCCAAAACGGTCCAAAAGATGGCCGAAGCTTCCAACGAGTGGCGAACGCTCGTCCGGTGTCAGAAACCACTGGAAATGCACTTGCAGCGAAGGAAACGGGCTGAGCTCGAGGACTTCCGGTGCTCGTCCCAAGAAAACGCGAGCGGGAATGCCCCGGACTCAGTTTTCTCGTCCTGGGGTAAAAAGCGGTCCCCCGACGGTTTCTTCCCTTTGCTATGTATTGGTCATAAGTCTTTCGATCTTCGGGTCTCGTGCTCCGAGGACTTCAACCCACACTCCTGGCATGCTCCCTGACACGTTTTCCGGAGGTATAGGTCGGGAAGCGAGCTCGTTGGAGGGAGAACTGTGGTGCGACCCAAAACGGTCCAAAAGATGGCCGAAGCTTCCAACGAGTGGCGAACGCTCGTCCGGTGTCAGAAACCACTGGAAATGCACTTGCAGCGAAGGAAACGGGCTGAGCTCGAGGACTTCCGGTGCTCGTCCCAAGAAAACGCGAGCGGGAATGCCCCGGACTCAGTTTTCTCGTCCTGGGGTAAAAAGCGGTCCCCCGACGGTTTCTTCCCTTTGCTCCGTATTGGTCATAAGTCTTTCGATCTTCGGGTCTCGTGCTCCGAGGACTTCAACCCACACTCATGGCATGCTCCCTGACACGTTTTCCGGAGGTATAGGTCGGGAAGCGAGCTCGTTGGAGGGAGAACTGTGGTGCGACCCAAAACGGTCCAAAAGATGGCCGAAGCTTCCAACGAGTGGCGAACGCTCGTCCGGTGTCAGAAACCACTGGAAATGCACTTGCAGCGAAGGAAACGGGCGGAGCTCGAGGACTTCCGGTGCTCGTCCCAAGAAAACGCGAGCGGGAATGCCACGGACTCAGTTTTCTCGTCCTGGGGTAAAAAGCGGTCCCCCGACGGTTTCTTCCCTTTGCTCCGTATTGGTCATAAGTCTTTCGATCTTCGGGTCTCGTGCTCCGAGGACTTCAACCCACACTCCTGGCATGCTCCCTGACACGTTTTCCGGAGGTATAGGTCGGGAAGCGAGCTCGTTGGAGGGAGAACTGTGGTGCGACCCAAAACGGTCCAAAAGATGGCCGAAGTTTCCAACGAGTGGCGAACGCTCGTCCGGTGTCAGAAACCACTGGAAATGCACTTGCAGCGAAGGAAACGGGCTGAGCTCGAGGACTTCCGGTTCTCGTCCCAAGAAAACGCGAGCGGGAATGCCCCGGACTCAGTTTTCTCGTCCTGGGGTAAAAAGCGGTCCCCCGACGGTTTCTTCCCTTTGCTTCGTATTGGTCATAAGTCTTTCGATCTTCCGGTCTCGTGCTCCGAGGACTTCAACCCACACTCCTGGCATGCTCCCTGACACGTTTTCCGGAGGTATAGGTCGGGAAGCGAGCTCGTTGGAGGGAGAACTGTGGTGCGACCCAAAACGGTCCAAAAGATGGCCGAAGCTTCCAACGAGTGGCGAACGCTCGTCCGGTGTCAGAAACCACTGGAAATGCACTTGCAGCGAAGGAAACGGGCTGAGCTCGAGGACTTCCGGTGCTCGTCCCAAGAAAACGCGAGCGGGAATGCCCCGGACTCAGTTTTCTCGTCCTGGGGTAAAAAGCGGTCCCCCGACGGTTTCTTCCCTTTGCTCCGTATTGGTCATAAGTCTTTCGATCTTCGGGTCTCGTGCTCCGAGGACTTCAACCCACACTCCTGGCATGCTCCCTGACACGTTTTCCGGAGGTATAGGTCGGGAAGCGAGCTCGTTGGAGGGAGAACTGTGGTGCGACCCAAAACGGTCCAAAAGATGGCCGAAGCTTCCAACGAGTGGCGAACGCTCGTCCGGTGTCAGAAACCACTGGAAATGCACTTGCAGCGAAGGAAACGGGCTGAGCTCGAGGACTTCCGGTGCTCGTCCCAAGAAAACGCGAGCGGGAATGCCCCGGACTCAGTTTTCTCGTCCTGGGGTAAAAAGCGGTCCCCCGACGGTTTCTTCCCTTTGCTCCGTATTGGTCATAAGTCTTTCGATCTTCGGGTCTCGTGCTCCGAGGACTTCAACCCACACTCCTGGCATGCTCCCTGACACGTTTTCCGGAGGTATAGGTCGGGAAGCGAGCTCGTTGGAGGGAGAACTGTGGTGCGACCCAAAACGGTCCAAAAGATGGCCGAAGCTTCCAACGAGTGGCGAACGCTCGTCCGGTGTCAGAAACCACTGGAAATGCACTTGCAGCGAAGGAAACGGGCTGAGCTCGAGGACTTCCGGTGCTCGTCCCAAGAAAACGCGAGCGGGAATGCCCCGGACTCAGTTTTCTCGTCCTGGGGTAAAAAGCGGTCCCCCGACGGTTTCTTCCCTTTGCTCCGTATTGGTCATAAGTCTTTCGATCTTCGGGTCTCGTGCTCCGAGGACTTCAACCCACACTCCTGGCATGCTCCCTGACACGTTTTCCGGAGGTATAGGTCGGGAAGCGAGCTCGTTGGAGGGAGAACTGTGGTGCGACCCAAAACGGTCCAAAAGATGGCCGAAGCTTCCAACGAGTGGCGAACGCTCGTCCGGTGTCAGAAACCACTGGAAATGCACTTGCAGCGAAGGAAACGGGCTGAGCTCGAGGACTTCCGGTGCTCGTCCCAAGAAAACGCGAGCGGGAATGCCCCGGACTCAGTTTTCTCGTCCTGGGGTAAAAAGCGGTCCCCCGACGGTTTCTTCCCTTTGCTCCGTATTGGTCATAAGTCTTTCGATCTTCGGGTCTCGTGCTCCGAGGACTTCAACCCACACTCCTGGCATGCTCCCTGACACGTTTTTCGGAGGTATAGGTCAGGAAGCGAGCTCGTTGGAGGGAGAACTGTGGTGCGACCCAAAACGGTCCAAAAGATGGCCGAAGCTTCCAACGAGTGGCGAACGCTCGTCCGGTGTCAGAAACCACTGGAAATGCACTTGCAGCGAAGGAAACAGGCTGAGCTCGAGGACTTCCGGTGCTCGTCCCAAGAAAACGCGAGCGGGAATGCCCCGGACTCAGTTTTCTCGTCCTGGGGTAAAAAGCGGTCCCCCGACGGTTTCTTCCCTTTGCTCCGTATTGGTCATAAGTCTTTCGATCTTCGGGTCTCGTGCTCCGAGGACTTCAACCCACACTCCTGGCATGCTCCCTGACACGTTTTCCGGAGGTATAGGTCGGGAAGCGAGCTCGTTGGAGGGAGAACTGTGGTGCGACCCAAAACGGTCCAAAAGATGGCCGAAGCTTCCAACGAGTGGCGAACGCTCGTCCGGTGTCAGAAACCACTGGAAATGCACTTGCAGCGAAGGAAACGGGCTGAGCTCGAGGACTTCCGGTGCTCGTCCAAAGAAAACGCGAGCGGGAATGCCCCGGACTCAGTTTTCTCGTCCTGGGGTAAAAAGCGGTCCCCCGACGGTTTCTTCCCTTTGCTCCGTATTGGTCATAAGTCTTTCGATCTTCGGGTCTCGTGCTCCGAGGACTTCAACCCACACTCCTGGCATGCTCCCTGACACGTTTTCCGGAGGTATAGGTCGGGAAGCGAGCTCGTTGGAGGGAGAACTGTGGTGCGACCCAAAACGGTCCAAAAGATGGCCGAAGCTTCCAACGAGTGGCGAACGCTCGTCCGGTGTCAGAAACCACTGGAAATGCACTTGCAGCGAAGGCAACGGGCTGAGCTCGAGGACTTCCGGTGCTCGTCCCAAGAAAACGCGAGCGGGAATGCCCCGGACTCAGTTTTCTCGTCCTGGGGTAAAAAGCGGTCCCCCGACGGTTTCTTCCCTTTGCTCCTTATTGGTCATAAGTCTTTCGATCTTCGGGTCTCGTGCTCCGAGGACTTCAACCCACACTCCTGGCATGCTCCCTGACACGTTTTCCGGAGGTATAGGTCGGGAAGCGAGCTCGTTGGAGGGAGAACTGTGGTGCGACCCAAAACGGTCCAAAAGATGGCCGAAGCTTCCAACGAGTGGCGAACGCTCGTCCGGTGTCAGAAACCACTGGAAATGCACTTGCAGCGAAGGAAACGGGCTGAGCTCGAGGACTTCCGGTGCTCGTCCCAAGAAAACGCGAGCGGGAATGCCCCGGACTCAGTTTTCTCGTCCTGGGGTAAAAAGCGGTCCCCCGACGGTTTCTTCCCTTTGCTCCGTATTGGTCATAAGTCTTTCGATCTTCGGGTCTCGTGCTCCGAGGACTTCAACCCACACTCCTGGCATGCTCCCTGACACGTTTTCCGGAGGTATAGGTCGGGAAGCGAGCTCGTTGGAGGGAGAACTGTGGTGCGACCCAAAACGGTCCAAAAGATGGCCGAAGCTTCCAACGAGTGGCGAACGCTCGTCCGGTGTCAGAAACCACTGGAAATGCACTTGCAGCGAAGGAAACGGGCTGAGCTCGAGGACTTCCGGTGCTCGTCCCAAGAAAACGCGAGCGGGAATGCCCCGGACTCAGTTTTCTCGTCCTGGGGTAAAAAGCGGTCCCCCGACGGTTTCTTCCCTTTGCTATGTATTGGTCATAAGTCTTTCGATCTTCGGGTCTCGTGCTCCGAGGACTTCAACCCACACTCCTGGCATGCTCCCTGACACGTTTTCCGGAGGTATAGGTCGGGAAGCGAGCTCGTTGGAGGGAGAACTGTGGTGCGACCCAAAACGGTCCAAAAGATGGCCGAAGCTTCCAACGAGTGGCGAACGCTCGTCCGGTGTCAGAAACCACTGGAAATGCACTTGCAGCGAAGGAAACGGGCTGAGCTCGAGGACTTCCGGTGCTCGTCCCAAGAAAACGCGAGCGGGAATGCCCCGGACTCAGTTTTCTCGTCCTGGGGTAAAAAGCGGTCCCCCGACGGTTTCTTCCCTTTGCTCCGTATTGGTCATAAGTCTTTCGATCTTCGGGTCTCGTGCTCCGAGGACTTCAACCCACACTCCTGGCATGCTCCCTGACACGTTTTCCGGAGGTATAGGTCGGGAAGCGAGCTCGTTGGAGGGAGAACTGTGGTGCGACCCAAAACGGTCCAAAAGATGGCCGAAGCTTCCAACGAGTGGCGAACGCTCGTCCGGTGTCAGAAACCACTGGAAATGCACTTGCAGCGAAGGAAACGGGCGGAGCTCGAGGACTTCCGGTGCTCGTCCCAAGAAAACGCGAACGGGAATGCCACGGACTCAGTTTTCTCGTCCTGGGGTAAAAAGCGGTCCCCCGACGGTTTCTTCCCTTTGCTCCGTATTGGTCATAAGTCTTTCGATCTTCGGGTCTCGTGCTCCGAGGACTTCAACCCACACTCCTGGCATGCTCCCTGACACGTTTTCCGGAGGTATAGGTCGGGAAGCGAGCTCGTTGGAGGGAGAACTGTGGTGCGACCCAAAACGGTCCAAAAGATGGCCGAAGCTTCCAACGAGTGGCGAACGCTCGTCCGGTGTCAGAAACCACTGGAAATGCACTTGCAGCGAAGGAAACGGGCTGAGCTCGAGGACTTCCGGTTCTCGTCCCAAGAAAACGCGAGCGGGAATGCCCCGGACTCAGTTTTCTCGTCCTGGGGTAAAAAGCGGTCCCCCGACGGTTTCTTCCCTTTGCTTCGTATTGGTCATAAGTCTTTCGATCTTCCGGTCTCGTGCTCCGAGGACTTCAACCCACACTCCTGGCATGCTCCCTGACACGTTTTCCGGAGGTATAGGTCGGGAAGCGAGCTCGTTGGAGGGAGAACTGTGGTGCGACCCAAAACGGTCCAAAAGATGGCCGAAGCTTCCAACGAGTGGCGAACGCTCGTCCGGTGTCAGAAACCACTGGAAATGCACTTGCAGCGAAGGAAACGGGCTGAGCTCGAGGACTTCCGGTGCTCGTCCCAAGAAAACGCGAGCGGGAATGCCCCGGACTCAGTTTTCTCGTCCTGGGGTAAAAAGCGGTCCCCCGACGGTTTCTTCCCTTTGCTCCGTATTGGTCATAAGTCTTTCGATCTTCGGGTCTCGTGCTCCGAGGACTTCAACCCACACTCCTGGCATGCTCCCTGACACGTTTTCCGGAGGTATAGGTCGGGAAGCGAGCTCGTTGGAGGGAGAACTGTGGTGCGACCCAAAACGGTCCAAAAGATGGCCGAAGCTTCCAACGAGTGGCGAACGCTCGTCCGG
The DNA here is from genome assembly GCF_025177605.1 of Cucumis melo. Lineage (NCBI taxonomy): Eukaryota > Viridiplantae > Streptophyta > Magnoliopsida > Cucurbitales > Cucurbitaceae > Cucumis > Cucumis melo. Next base: position 118,078 of record NW_026123942.1, read on the forward strand.
TGTCAGAAACCACTGGAAATGCACTTGCAGCGAAGGAAACGGGCTGAGCTCGAGGACTTCCGGTGCTCGTCCCAAGAAAACGCGAGCGGGAATGCCCCGGACTCAGTTTTCTCGTCCTGGGGTAAAAAGCGGTCCCCCGACGGTTTCTTCTCTTTGCTCCGTATTGGTCATAAGTCTTTCGATCTTCGGGTCTCGTGCTCCGAGGACTTCAACCCACACTCCTGGCATGCTCCCTGACACGTTTTCCGGAGGTATAGGTCGGGAAGCGAGCTCGTTGGAGGGAGAACTGTGGTGCGACCCAAAACGGTCCAAAAGATGGCCGAAGCTTCCAACGAGTGGCGAACGCTCGTCCGGTGTCAGAAACCACTGGAAATGCACTTGCAGCGAAGGAAACGGGCGGAGCTCGAGGACTTCCGGTGCTCGTCCCAAGAAAACGCGAACGGGAATGCCACGGACTCAGTTTTCTCGTCCTGGGGTAAAAAGCGGTCCCCCGACGGTTTCTTCCCTTTGCTCCGTATTGGTCATAAGTCTTTCGATCTTCGGGTCTCGTGCTCCGAGGACTTCAACCCACACTCCTGGCATGCTCCCTGACACGTTTTCCGGAGGTATAGGTCGGGAAGCGAGCTCGTTGGAGGGAGAACTGTGGTGCGACCCAAAACGGTCCAAAAGATGGCCGAAGCTTCCAACGAGTGGCGAACGCTCGTCCGGTGTCAGAAACCACTGGAAATGCACTTGCAGCGAAGGAAACGGGCTGAGCTCGAGGACTTCCGGTTCTCGTCCCAAGAAAACGCGAGCGGGAATGCCCCGGACTCAGTTTTCTCGTCCTGGGGTAAAAAGCGGTCCCCCGACGGTTTCTTCCCTTTGCTTCGTATTGGTCATAAGTCTTTCGATCTTCCGGTCTCGTGCTCCGAGGACTTCAACCCACACTCCTGGCATGCTCCCTGACACGTTTTCCGGAGGTATAGGTCGGGAAGCGAGCTCGTTGGAGGGAGAACTGTGGTGCGACCCAAAACGGTCCAAAAGATGGCCGAAGCTTCCAACGAGTGGCGAACGCTCGTCCGGTGTCAGAAACCACTGGAAATGCACTTGCAGCGAAGGAAACGGGCTGAGCTCGAGGACTTCCGGTGCTCGTCCCAAGAAAACGCGAGCGGGAATGCCCCGGACTCAGTTTTCTCGTCCTGGGGTAAAAAGCGGTCCCCCGACGGTTTCTTCCCTTTGCTCCGTATTGGTCATAAGTCTTTCGATCTTCGGGTCTCGTGCTCCGAGGACTTCAACCCACACTCCTGGCATGCTCCCTGACACGTTTTCCGGAGGTATAGGTCGGGAAGCGAGCTCGTTGGAGGGAGAACTGTGGTGCGACCCAAAACGGTCCAAAAGATGGCCGAAGCTTCCAACGAGTGGCGAACGCTCGTCCGGTGTCAGAAACCACTGGAAATGCACTTGCAGCGAAGGAAACGGGCTGAGCTCGAGGACTTCCGGTGCTCGTCCCAAGAAAACGCGAGCGGGAATGCCCCGGACTCAGTTTTCTCGTCCTGGGGTAAAAAGCGGTCCCCCGACGGTTTCTTCTCTTTGCTCCGTATTGGTCATAAGTCTTTCGATCTTCGGGTCTCGTGCTCCGAGGACTTCAACCCACACTCCTGGCATGCTCCCTGACACGTTTTCCGGAGGTATAGGTCGGGAAGCGAGCTCGTTGGAGGGAGAACTGTGGTGCGACCCAAAACGGTCCAAAAGATGGCCGAAGCTTCCAACGAGTGGCGAACGCTCGTCCGGTGTCAGAAACCACTGGAAATGCACTTGCAGCGAAGGAAACGGGCTGAGCTCGAGGACTTCCGGTGCTCGTCCCAAGAAAACGCGAGCGGGAATGCCCCGGACTCAGTTTTCTCGTCCTAGGGTAAAAAGCGGTCCCCCGACGGTTTCTTCCCTTTGCTCCGTATTGGTCATAAGTCTTTCGATCTTCGGGTCTCGTGCTCCGAGGACTTCAACCCACACTCCTGGCATGCTCCCTGACACGTTTTCCGGAGGTATAGGTCGGGAAGCGAGCTCGTTGGAGGGAGAACTGTGGTGCGACCCAAAACGGTCCAAAAGATGGCCGAAGCTTCCAACGAGTGGCGAACGCTCGTCCGGTGTCAGAAACCACTGGAAATGCACTTGCAGCGAAGGAAACGGGCTGAGCTCGAGGACTTCCGGTGCTCGTCCCAAGAAAACGCGAGCGGGAATGCCCCGGACTCAGTTTTCTCGTCCTGGGGTAAAAAGCGGTCCCCCGACGGTTTCTTCCCTTTGCTCCGTATTGGTCATAAGTCTTTCGATCTTCGGGTCTCGTGCTCCGAGGACTTCAACCCACACTCCTGGCATGCTCCCTGACACGTTTTCCGGAGGTATAGGTCGGGAAGCGAGCTCGTTGGAGGGAGAACTGTGGTGCGACCCAAAACGGTCCAAAAGATGGCCGAAGCTTCCAACGAGTGGCGAACGCTCGTCCGGTGTCAGAAACCACTGGAAATGCACTTGCAGCGAAGGAAACGGGCTGAGCTCGAGGACTTCCGGTGCTCGTCCAAAGAAAACGCGAGCGGGAATGCCCCGGACTCAGTTTTCTCGTCCTGGGGTAAAAAGCGGTCCCCCGACGGTTTCTTCCCTTTGCTCCGTATTGGTCATAAGTCTTTCGATCTTCGGGTCTCGTGCTCCGAGGACTTCAACCCACACTCCTGGCATGCTCCCTGACACGTTTTCCGGAGGTATAGGTCGGGAAGCGAGCTCGTTGGAGGGAGAACTGTGGTGCGACCCAAAACGGTCCAAAAGATGGCCGAAGCTTCCAACGAGTGGCGAACGCTCGTCCGGTGTCAGAAACCACTGGAAATGCACTTGCAGCGAAGGAAACGGGCGGAGCTCGAGGACTTCCGGTGCTCGTCCCAAGAAAACGCGAACGGGAATGCCACGGACTCAGTTTTCTCGTCCTGGGGTAAAAAGCGGTCCCCCGACGGTTTCTTCCCTTTGCTCCGTATTGGTCATAAGTCTTTCGATCTTCGGGTCTCGTGCTCCGAGGACTTCAACCCACACTCCTGGCATGCTCCCTGACACGTTTTCCGGAGGTATAGGTCGGGAAGCGAGCTCGTTGGAGGGAGAACTGTGGTGCGACCCAAAACGGTCCAAAAGATGGCCGAAGCTTCCAACGAGTGGCGAACGCTCGTCCGGTGTCAGAAACCACTGGAAATGCACTTGCAGCGAAGGAAACGGGCTGAGCTCGAGGACTTCCGGTTCTCGTCCCAAGAAAACGCGAGCGGGAATGCCCCGGACTCAGTTTTCTCGTCCTGGGGTAAAAAGCGGTCCCCCGACGGTTTCTTCCCTTTGCTTCGTATTGGTCATAAGTCTTTCGATCTTCCGGTCTCGTGCTCCGAGGACTTCAACCCACACTCCTGGCATGCTCCCTGACACGTTTTCCGGAGGTATAGGTCGGGAAGCGAGCTCGTTGGAGGGAGAACTGTGGTGCGACCCAAAACGGTCCAAAAGATGGCCGAAGCTTCCAACGAGTGGCGAACGCTCGTCCGGTGTCAGAAACCACTGGAAATGCACTTGCAGCGAAGGAAACGGGCTGAGCTCGAGGACTTCCGGTGCTCGTCCCAAGAAAACGCGAGCGGGAATGCCCCGGACTCAGTTTTCTCGTCCTGGGGTAAAAAGCGGTCCCCCGACGGTTTCTTCCCTTTGCTCCGTATTGGTCATAAGTCTTTCGATCTTCGGGTCTCGTGCTCCGAGGACTTCAACCCACACTCCTGGCATGCTCCCTGACACGTTTTCCGGAGGTATAGGTCGGGAAGCGAGCTCGTTGGAGGGAGAACTGTGGTGCGACCCAAAACGGTCCAAAAGATGGCCGAAGCTTCCAACGAGTGGCGAACGCTCGTCCGGTGTCAGAAACCACTGGAAATGCACTTGCAGCGAAGGAAACGGGCTGAGCTCGAGGACTTCCGGTGCTCGTCCCAAGAAAACGCGAGCGGGAATGCCCCGGACTCAGTTTTCTCGTCCTGGGGTAAAAAGCGGTCCCCCGACGGTTTCTTCTCTTTGCTCCGTATTGGTCATAAGTCTTTCGATCTTCGGGTCTCGTGCTCCGAGGACTTCAACCCACACTCCTGGCATGCTCCCTGACACGTTTTCCGGAGGTATAGGTCGGGAAGCGAGCTCGTTGGAGGGAGAACTGTGGTGCGACCCAAAACGGTCCAAAAGATGGCCGAAGCTTCCAACGAGTGGCGAACGCTCGTCCGGTGTCAGAAACCACTGGAAATGCACTTGCAGCGAAGGAAACGGGCTGAGCTCGAGGACTTCCGGTGCTCGTCCCAAGAAAACGCGAGCGGGAATGCCCCGGACTCAGTTTTCTCGTCCTAGGGTAAAAAGCGGTCCCCCGACGGTTTCTTCCCTTTGCTCCGTATTGGTCATAAGTCTTTCGATCTTCGGGTCTCGTGCTCCGAGGACTTCAACCCACACTCCTGGCATGCTCCCTGACACGTTTTCCGGAGGTATAGGTCGGGAAGCGAGCTCGTTGGAGGGAGAACTGTGGTGCGACCCAAAACGGTCCAAAAGATGGCCGAAGCTTCCAACGAGTGGCGAACGCTCGTCCGGTGTCAGAAACCACTGGAAATGCACTTGCAGCGAAGGAAACGGGCTGAGCTCGAGGACTTCCGGTGCTCGTCCCAAGAAAACGCGAGCGGGAATGCCCCGGACTCAGTTTTCTCGTCCTGGGGTAAAAAGCGGTCCCCCGACGGTTTCTTCCCTTTGCTCCGTATTGGTCATAAGTCTTTCGATCTTCGGGTCTCGTGCTCCGAGGACTTCAACCCACACTCCTGGCATGCTCCCTGACACGTTTTCCGGAGGTATAGGTCGGGAAGCGAGCTCGTTGGAGGGAGAACTGTGGTGCGACCCAAAACGGTCCAAAAGATGGCCGAAGCTTCCAACGAGTGGCGAACGCTCGTCCGGTGTCAGAAACCACTGGAAATGCACTTGCAGCGAAGGAAACGGGCTGAGCTCGAGGACTTCCGGTGCTCGTCCAAAGAAAACGCGAGCGGGAATGCCCCGGACTCAGTTTTCTCGTCCTGGGGTAAAAAGCGGTCCCCCGACGGTTTCTTCCCTTTGCTCCGTATTGGTCATAAGTCTTTCGATCTTCGGGTCTCGTGCTCCGAGGACTTCAACCCACACTCCTGGCATGCTCCCTGACACGTTTTCCGGAGGTATAGGTCGGGAAGCGAGCTCGTTGGAGGGAGAACTGTGGTGCGACCCAAAACGGTCCAAAAGATGGCCGAAGCTTCCAACGAGTGGCGAACGCTCGTCCGGTGTCAGAAACCACTGGAAATGCACTTGCAGCGAAGGAAACGGGCTGAGCTCGAGGACTTCCGGTGCTCGTCCCAAGAAAACGCGAGCGGGAATGCCCCGGACTCAGTTTTCTCGTCCTGGGGTAAAAAGCGGTCCCCCGACGGTTTCTTCCCTTTGCTCCGTATTGGTCATAAGTCTTTCGATCTTCGGGTCTCGTGCTCCGAGGACTTCAACCCACACTCCTGGCATGCTCCCCGACACGTTTTCCGGAGGTATAGGTCGGGAAGCGAGCTCGTTGGAGGGAGAACTGTGGTGCGACCCAAAACGGTCCAAAAGATGGCCGAAGCTTCCAACGAGTGGCGAACGCTCGTCCGGTGTCAGAAACCACTGGAAATGCACTTGCAGCGAAGGAAACGGGCTGAGCTCGAGGACTTCCGGTGCTCGTCCCAAGAAAACGCGAGCGGGAATGCCCCGGACTCAGTTTTCTCGTCCTGGGGTAAAAAGCGGTCCCCCGACGGTTTCTTCCCTTTGCTCCGTATTGGTCATAAGTCTTTCGATCTTCGGGTCTCGTGCTCCGAGGACTTCAACCCACACTCCTGGCATGCTCCCTGACACGTTTTCCGGAGGTATAGGTCGGGAAGCGAGCTCGTTGGAGGGAGAACTGTGGTGCGACCCAAAACGGTCCAAAAGATGGCCGAAGCTTCCAACGAGTGGCGAACGCTCGTCCGGTGTCAGAAACCACTGGAAATGCACTTGCAGCGAAGGAAACGGGCTGAGCTCGAGGACTTCCGGTGCTCGTCCCAAGAAAACGCGAGCGGGAATGCCCCGGACTCAGTTTTCTCGTCCTGGGGTAAAAAGCGGTCCCCCGACGGTTTCTTCCCTTTGCTCCGTATTGGTCATAAGTCTTTCGATCTTCGGGTCTCGTGCTCCGAGGACTTCAACCCACACTCCTGGCATGCTCCCTGACACGTTTTCCGGAGGTATAGGTCGGGAAGCGAGCTCGTTGGAGGGAGAACTGTGGTGCGACCCAAAACGGTCCAAAAGATGGCCGAAGCTTCCAACGAGTGGCGAACGCTCGTCCGGTGTCAGAAACCACTGGAAATGCACTTGCAGCGAAGGAAACGGGCTGAGCTCGAGGACTTCTGGTGCTCGTCCCAAGAAAACGCGAGCGGGAATGCCCCGGACTCAGTTTTCTCGTCCTGGGGTAAAAAGCGGTCCCCCGACGGTTTCTTCCCTTTGCTCCGTATTGGTCATAAGTCTTTCGATCTTCGGGTCTCGTGCTCCGAGGACTTCAACCCACACTCCTGGCATGCTCCCTGACACGTTTTTCGGAGGTATAGGTCCGGAAGCGAGCTCGTTGGAGGGAGAACTGTGGTGCGACCCAAAACGGTCCAAAAGATGGCCGAAGCTTCCAACGAGTGGCGAACGCTCGTCCGGTGTCAGAAACCACTGGAAATGCACTTGCAGCGAAGGAAACAGGCTGAGCTCGAGGACTTCCGGTGCTCGTCCCAAGAAAACGCGAGCGGGAATGCCCCGGACTCAGTTTTCTCGTCCTGGGGTAAAAAGCGGTCCCCCGACGGTTTCTTCCCTTTGCTCCGTATTGGTCATAAGTCTTTCGATCTTCGGGTCTCGTGCTCCGAGGACTTCAACCCACACTCCTGGCATGCTCCCTGACACGTTTTCCGGAGGTATAGGTCGGGAAGCGAGCTCGTTGGAGGGAGAACTGTGGTGCGACCCAAAACGGTCCAAAAGATGGCCGAAGCTTCCAACGAGTGGCGAACGCTCGTCCGGTGTCAGAAACCACTGGAAATGCACTTGCAGCGAAGGAAACGGGCTGAGCTCGAGGACTTCCGGTGCTCGTCCAAAGAAAACGCGAGCGGGAATGCCCCGGACTCAGTTTTCTCGTCCTGGGGTAAAAAGCGGTCCCCCGACGGTTTCTTCCCTTTGCTCCGTATTGGTCATAAGTCTTTCGATCTTCGGGTCTCGTGCTCCGAGGACTTCAACCCACACTCCTGGCATGCTCCCTGACACGTTTTCCGGAGGTATAGGTCGGGAAGCGAGCTCGTTGGAGGGAGAACTGTGGTGCGACCCAAAACGGTCCAAAAGATGGCCGAAGCTTCCAACGAGTGGCGAACGCTCGTCCGGTGTCAGAAACCACTGGAAATGCACTTGCAGCGAAGGAAACGGGCTGAGCTCGAGGACTTTCGGTGCTCGTCCCAAGAAAACGCGAGCGGGAATGCCCCGGACTCAGTTTTCTCGTCCTGGGGTAAAAAGCGGTCCCCCGACGGTTTCTTCCCTTTGCTCCGTATTGGTCATAAGTCTTTCGATCTTCGGGTCTCGTGCTCCGAGGACTTCAACCCACACTCCTGGCATGCTCCCTGACACGTTTTCCGGAGGTATAGGTCGGGAAGCGAGCTCGTTGGAGGGAGAACTGTGGTGCGACCCAAAACGGTCCAAAAGATGGCCGAAGCTTCCAACGAGTGGCGAACGCTCGTCCGGTGTCAGAAACCACTGGAAATGCACTTGCAGCGAAGGAAACGGGCTGAGCTCGAGGACTTCCGGTGCTCGTCCCAAGAAAACGCGAGCGGGAATGCCCCGGACTCAGTTTTCTCGTCCTGGGGTAAAAAGCGGTCCCCCGACGGTTTCTTCCCTTTGCTATGTATTGGTCATAAGTCTTTCGATCTTCGGGTCTCGTGCTCCGAGGACTTCAACCCACACTCCTGGCATGCTCCCTGACACGTTTTCCGGAGGTATAGGTCGGGAAGCGAGCTCGTTGGAGGGAGAACTGTGGTGCGACCCAAAACGGTCCAAAAGATGGCCGAAGCTTCCAACGAGTGGCGAACGCTCGTCCGGTGTCAGAAACCACTGGAAATGCACTTGCAGCGAAGGAAACGGGCTGAGCTCGAGGACTTCCGGTGCTCGTCCCAAGAAAACGCGAGCGGGAATGCCCCGGACTCAGTTTTCTCGTCCTGGGGTAAAAAGCGGTCCCCCGACGGTTTCTTCCCTTTGCTCCGTATTGGTCATAAGTCTTTCGATCTTCGGGTCTCGTGCTCCGAGGACTTCAACCCACACTCCTGGCATGCTCCCTGACACGTTTTCCGGAGGTATAGGTCGGGAAGCGAGCTCGTTGGAGGGAGAACTGTGGTGCGACCCAAAACGGTCCAAAAGATGGCCGAAGCTTCCAACGAGTGGCGAACGCTCGTCCGGTGTCAGAAACCACTGGAAATGCACTTGCAGCGAAGGAAACGGGCGGAGCTCGAGGACTTCCGGTGCTCGTCCCAAGAAAACGCGAACGGGAATGCCACGGACTCAGTTTTCTCGTCCTGGGGTAAAAAGCGGTCCCCCGACGGTTTCTTCCCTTTGCTCCGTATTGGTCATAAGTCTTTCGATCTTCGGGTCTCGTGCTCCGAGGACTTCAACCCACACTCCTGGCATGCTCCCTGACACGTTTTCCGGAGGTATAGGTCGGGAAGCGAGCTCGTTGGAGGGAGAACTGTGGTGCGACCCAAAACGGTCCAAAAGATGGCCGAAGCTTCCAACGAGTGGCGAACGCTCGTCCGGTGTCAGAAACCACTGGAAATGCACTTGCAGCGAAGGAAACGGGCTGAGCTCGAGGACTTCCGGTTCTCGTCCCAAGAAAACGCGAGCGGGAATGCCCCGGACTCAGTTTTCTCGTCCTGGGGTAAAAAGCGGTCCCCCGACGGTTTCTTCCCTTTGCTTTGTATTGGTCATAAGTCTTTCGATCTTCCGGTCTCGTGCTCCGAGGACTTCAACCCACACTCCTGGCATGCTCCCTGACACGTTTTCCGGAGGTATAGGTCGGGAAGCGAGCTCGTTGGAGGGAGAACTGTGGTGCGACCCAAAACGGTCCAAAAGATGGCCGAAGCTTCCAACGAGTGGCGAACGCTCGTCCGGTGTCAGAAACCACTGGAAATGCACTTGCAGCGAAGGAAACGGGCTGAGCTCGAGGACTTCCGGTGCTCGTCCCAAGAAAACGCGAGCGGGAATGCCCCGGACTCAGTTTTCTCGTCCTGGGGTAAAAAGCGGTCCCCCGACGGTTTCTTCCCTTTGCTCCGTATTGGTCATAAGTCTTTCGATCTTCGGGTCTCGTGCTCCGAGGACTTCAACCCACACTCCTGGCATGCTCCCTGACACGTTTTCCGGAGGTATAGGTCGGGAAGCGAGCTCGTTGGAGGGAGAACTGTGGTGCGACCCAAAACGGTCCAAAAGATGGCCGAAGCTTCCAACGAGTGGCGAACGCTCGTCCGGTGTCAGAAACCACTGGAAATGCACTTGCAGCGAAGGAAACGGGCTGAGCTCGAGGACTTCCGGTGCTCGTCCCAAGAAAACGCGAGCGGGAATGCCCCGGACTCAGTTTTCTCGTCCTGGGGTAAAAAGCGGTCCCCCGACGGTTTCTTCTCTTTGCTCCGTATTGGTCATAAGTCTTTCGATCTTCGGGTCTCGTGCTCCGAGGACTTCAACCCACACTCCTGGCATGCTCCCTGACACGTTTTCCGGAGGTATAGGTCGGGAAGCGAGCTCGTTGGAGGGAGAACTGTGGTGCGACCCAAAACGGTCCAAAAGATGGCCGAAGCTTCCAACGAGTGGCGAACGCTCGTCCGGTGTCAGAAACCACTGGAAATGCACTTGCAGCGAAGGAAACGGGCTGAGCTCGAGGACTTCCGGTGCTCGTCCCAAGAAAACGCGAGCGGGAATGCCCCGGACTCAGTTTTCTCGTCCTAGGGTAAAAAGCGGTCCCCCGACGGTTTCTTCCCTTTGCTCCGTATTGGTCATAAGTCTTTCGATCTTCGGGTCTCGTGCTCCGAGGACTTTAACCCACACTCCTGGCATGCTCCCTGACACGTTTTCCGGAGGTATAGGTCGGGAAGCGAGCTCGTTGGAGGGAGAACTGTGGTGCGACCCAAAACGGTCCAAAAGATGGCCGAAGCTTCCAACGAGTGGCGAACGCTCGTCCGGTGTCAGAAACCACTGGAAATGCACTTGCAGCGAAGGAAACGGGCTGAGCTCGAGGACTTCCGGTGCTCGTCCCAAGAAAACGCGAGCGGGAATGCCCCGGACTCAGTTTTCTCGTCCTGGGGTAAAAAGCGGTCCCCCGACGGTTTCTTCCCTTTGCTCCGTATTGGTCATAAGTCTTTCGATCTTCGGGTCTCGTGCTCCGAGGACTTCAACCCACACTCCTGGCATGCTCCCTGACACGTTTTCCGGAGGTATAGGTCGGGAAGCGAGCTCGTTGGAGGGAGAACTGTGGTGCGACCCAAAACGGTCCAAAAGATGGCCGAAGCTTCCAACGAGTGGCGAACGCTCGTCCGGTGTCAGAAACCACTGGAAATGCACTTGCAGCGAAGGAAACGGGCTGAGCTCGAGGACTTCCGGTGCTCGTCCAAAGAAAACGCGAGCGGGAATGCCCCGGACTCAGTTTTCTCGTCCTGGGGTAAAAAGCGGTCCCCCGACGGTTTCTTCCCTTTGCTCCGTATTGGTCATAAGTCTTTCGATCTTCGGGTCTCGTGCTCCGAGGACTTCAACCCACACTCCTGGCATGCTCCCTGACACGTTTTCCGGAGGTATAGGTCGGGAAGCGAGCTCGTTGGAGGGAGAACTGTGGTGCGACCCAAAACGGTCCAAAAGATGGCCGAAGCTTCCAACGAGTGGCGAACGCTCGTCCGGTGTCAGAAACCACTGGAAATGCACTTGCAGCGAAGGAAACGGGCTGAGCTCGAGGACTTCCGGTGCTCGTCCCAAGAAAACGCGAGCGGGAATGCCCCGGACTCAGTTTTCTCGTCCTGGGGTAAAAAGCGGTCCCCCGACGGTTTCTTCCCTTTGCTCCGTATTGGTCATAAGTCTTTCGATCTTCGGGTCTCGTGCTCCGAGGACTTCAACCCACACTCCTGGCATGCTCCCTGACACGTTTTCCGGAGGTATAGGTCGGGAAGCGAGCTCGTTGGAGGGAGAACTGTGGTGCGACCCAAAACGGTCCAAAAGATGGCCGAAGCTTCCAACGAGTGGCGAATGCTCGTCCGGTGTCAGAAACCACTGGAAATGCACTTGCAGCGAAGGAAACGGGCGGAGCTCGAGGACTTCCGGTGCTCGTCCCAAGAAAACGCGAGCGGGAATGCCACGGACTCAGTTTTCTCGTCCTGGGGTAAAAAGCGGTCCCCCGACGGTTTCTTCCCTTTGCTCCGTATTGGTCATAAGTCTTTCGATCTTCGGGTCTCGTGCTCCGAGGACTTCAACCCACACTCCTGGCATGCTCCCTGACACGTTTTCCGGAGGTATAGGTCGGGAAGCGAGCTCGTTGGAGGGAGAACTGTGGTGCGACCCAAAACGGTCCAAAAGATGGCTGAAGCTTCCAACGAGTGGCGAACGCTCGTCCGGTGTCAGAAACCACTGGAAATGCACTTGCAGCGAAGGAAACGGGCTGAGCTCGAGGACTTCCGGTTCTCGTCCCAAGAAAACGCGAGCGGGAATGCCCCGGACTCAGTTTTCTCGTCCTGGGGTAAAAAGCGGTCCCCCGACGGTTTCTTCCCTTTGCTCCGTATTGGTCATAAGTCTTTCGATCTTCGGGTCTCGTGCTCCGAGGACTTCAACCCACACTCCTGGCATGCTCCCTGACACGTTTTCCGGAGGTATAGGTCGGGAAGCGAGCTCGTTGGAGGGAGAACTGTGGTGCGACCCAAAACGGTCCAAAAGATGGCCGAAGCTTCCAACGAGTGGCGAACGCTCGTCCGGTGTCAGAAACCACTGGAAATGCACTTGCAGCGAAGGAAACGGGCTGAGCTCGAGGACTTCCGGTGCTCGTCCCAAGAAAACGCGAGCGGGAATGCCCCGGACTCAGTTTTCTCGTCCTGGGGTAAAAAGCGGTCCCCCGACGGTTTCTTCCCTTTGCTCCGTATTGGTCATAAGTCTTTCGATCTTCGGGTCTCGTGCTCCGAGGACTTCAACCCACACTCCTGGCATGCTCCCTGACACGTTTTCCGGAGGTATAGGTCGGGAAGCGAGCTCGTTGGAGGGAGAACTGTGGTGCGACCCAAAACGGTCCAAAAGATGGCCGAAGCTTCCAACGAGTGGCGAACGCTCGTCCGGTGTCAGAAACCACTGGAAATGCACTTGCAGCGAAGGAAACGGGCTGAGCTCGAGGACTTCCGGTGCTCGTCCAAAGAAAACGCGAGCGGGAATGCCCCGGACTCAGTTTTCTCGTCCTGGGGTAAAAAGCGGTCCCCCGACGGTTTCTTCCCTTTGCTCCGTATTGGTCATAAGTCTTTCGATCTTCGGGTCTCGTGCTCCGAGGACTTCAACCCACACTCCTGGCATGCTCCCTGACACGTTTTCCGGAGGTATAGGTCGGGAAGCGAGCTCGTTGGAGGGAGAACTGTGGTGCGACCCAAAACGGTCCAAAAGATGGCCGAAGCTTCCAACGAGTGGCGAACGCTCGTCCGGTGTCAGAAACCACTGGAAATGCACTTGCAGCGAAGGAAACGGGCGGAGCTCGAGGACTTCCGGTGCTCGTCCCAAGAAAACGCGAGCGGGAATGCCACGGACTCAGTTTTCTCGTCCTGGGGTAAAAAGCGGTCCCCCGACGGTTTCTTCCCTTTGCTCCGTATTGGTCATAAGTCTTTCGATCTTCGGGTCTCGTGCTCCGAGGACTTCAACCCACACTCCTGGCATGCTCCCTGACACGTTTTCCGGAGGTATAGGTCGGGAAGCGAGCTCGTTGGAGGGAGAACTGTGGTGCGACCCAAAACGGTCCAAAAGATGGCCGAAGCTTCCAACGAGTGGCGAACGCTCGTCCGGTGTCAGAAACCACTGGAAATGCACTTGCAGCGAAGGAAACGGGCTGAGCTCGAGGACTTCCGGTGCTCGTCCCAAGAAAACGCGAGCGGGAATGCCCCGGACTCAGTTTTCTCGTCCTGGGGTAAAAAGCGGTCCCCCGACGGTTTCTTCCCTTTGCTCCGTATTGGTCATAAGTCTTTCGATCTTCGGGTCTCGTGCTCCGAGGACTTCAACCCACACTCCTGGCATGCTCCCTGACACGTTTTCCGGAGGTATAGGTCGGGAAGCGAGCTCGTTGGAGGGAGAACTGTGGTGCGACCCAAAACGGTCCAAAAGATGGCCGAAGCTTCCAACGAGTGGCGAATGCTCGTCCGGTGTCAGAAACCACTGGAAATGCACTTGCAGCGAAGGAAACGGGCGGAGCTCGAGGACTTCCGGTGCTCGTCCCAAGAAAACGCGAGCGGGAATGCCACGGACTCAGTTTTCTCGTCCTGGGGTAAAAAGCGGTCCCCCGACGGTTTCTTCCCTTTGCTCCGTATTGGTCATAAGTCTTTCGATCTTCGGGTCTCGTGCTCCGAGGACTTCAACCCACACTCCTGGCATGCTCCCTGACACGTTTTCCGGAGGTATAGGTCGGGAAGCGAGCTCGTTGGAGGGAGAACTGTGGTGCGACCCAAAACGGTCCAAAAGATGGCCGAAGCTTCCAACGAGTGGCGAACGCTCGTCCGGTGTCAGAAACCACTGGAAATGCACTTGCAGCGAAGGAAACGGGCTGAGCTCGAGGACTTCCGGTTCTCGTCCCAAGAAAACGCGAGCGGGAATGCCCCGGACTCAGTTTTCTCGTCCTGGGGTAAAAAGCGGTCCCCCGACGGTTTCTTCCCTTTGCTCCGTATTGGTCATAAGTCTTTCGATCTTCGGGTCTCGTGCTCCGAGGACTTCAACCCACACTCCTGGCATGCTCCCTGACACGTTTTCCGGAGGTATAGGTCGGGAAGCGAGCTCGTTGGAGGGAGAACTGTGGTGCGACCCAAAACGGTCCAAAAGATGGCCGAAGCTTCCAACGAGTGGCGAACGCTCGTCCGGTGTCAGAAACCACTGGAAATGCACTTGCAGCGAAGGAAACGGGCTGAGCTCGAGGACTTCCGGTGCTCGTCCCAAGAAAACGCGAGCGGGAATGCCCCGGACTCAGTTTTCTCGTCCTGGGGTAAAAAGCGGTCCCCCGACGGTTTCTTCCCTTTGCTCCGTATTGGTCATAAGTCTTTCGATCTTCGGGTCTCGTGCTCCGAGGACTTCAACCCACACTCCTGGCATGCTCCCTGACACGTTTTCCGGAGGTATAGGTCGGGAAGCGAGCTCGTTGGAGGGAGAACTGTGGTGCGACCCAAAACGGTCCAAAAGATGGCCGAAGCTTCCAACGAGTGGCGAACGCTCGTCCGGTGTCAGAAACCACTGGAAATGCACTTGCAGCGAAGGAAACGGGCTGAGCTCGAGGACTTCCGGTGCTCGTCCAAAGAAAACGCGAGCGGGAATGCCCCGGACTCAGTTTTCTCGTCCTGGGGTAAAAAGCGGTCCCCCGACGGTTTCTTCCCTTTGCTCCGTATTGGTCATAAGTCTTTCGATCTTCGGGTCTCGTGCTCCGAGGACTTCAACCCACACTCCTGGCATGCTCCCTGACACGTTTTCCGGAGGTATAGGTCGGGAAGCGAGCTCGTTGGAGGGAGAACTGTGGTGCGACCCAAAACGGTCCAAAAGATGGCCGAAGCTTCCAACGAGTGGCGAACGCTCGTCCGGTGTCAGAAACCACTGGAAATGCACTTGCAGCGAAGGAAACGGGCGGAGCTCGAGGACTTCCGGTGCTCGTCCCAAGAAAACGCGAGCGGGAATGCCACGGACTCAGTTTTCTCGTCCTGGGGTAAAAAGCGGTCCCCCGACGGTTTCTTCCCTTTGCTCCGTATTGGTCATAAGTCTTTCGATCTTCGGGTCTCGTGCTCCGAGGACTTCAACCCACACTCCTGGCATGCTCCCTGACACGTTTTCCGGAGGTATAGGTCGGGAAGCGAGCTCGTTGGAGGGAGAACTGTGGTGCGACCCAAAACGGTCCAAAAGATGGCCGAAGCTTCCAACGAGTGGCGAACGCTCGTCCGGTGTCAGAAACCACTGGAAATGCACTTGCAGCGAAGGAAACGGGCTGAGCTCGAGGACTTCCGGTTCTCGTCCCAAGAAAACGCGAGCGGGAATGCCCCGGACTCAGTTTTCTCGTCCTGGGGTAAAAAGCGGTCCCCCGACGGTTTCTTCCCTTTGCTCCGTATTGGTCATAAGTCTTTCGATCTTCGGGTCTCGTGCTCCGAGGACTTCAACCCACACTCCTGGCATGCTCCCTGACACGTTTTCCGGAGGTATAGGTCGGGAAGCGAGCTCGTTGGAGGGAGAACTGTGGTGCGACCCAAAACGGTCCAAAAGATGGCCGAAGCTTCCAACGAGTGGCGAACGCTCGTCCGGTGTCAGAAACCACTGGAAATGCACTTGCAGCGAAGGAAACGGGCTGAGCTCGAGGACTTCCGGTGCTCGTCCCAAGAAAACGCGAGCGGGAATGCCCCGGACTCAGTTTTCTCGTCCTGGGGTAAAAAGCGGTCCCCCGACGGTTTCTTCCCTTTGCTCCGTATTGGTCATAAGTCTTTCGATCTTCGGGTCTCGTGCTCCGAGGACTTCAACCCACACTCCTGGCATGCTCCCTGACACGTTTTCCGGAGGTATAGGTCGGGAAGCGAGCTCGTTGGAGGGAGAACTGTGGTGCGACCCAAAACGGTCCAAAAGATGGCCGAAGCTTCCAACGAGTGGCGAACGCTCGTCCGGTGTCAGAAACCACTGGAAATGCACTTGCAGCGAAGGAAACGGGCTGAGCTCGAGGACTTCCGGTGCTCGTCCCAAGAAAACGCGAGCGGGAATGCCCCGGACTCAGTTTTCTCGTCCTGGGGTAAAAAGCGGTCCCCCGACGGTTTCTTCCCTTTGCTCCGTATTGGTCATAAGTCTTTCGATCTTCGGGTCTCGTGCTCCGAGGACTTCAACCCACACTCCTGGCATGCTCCCTGACACGTTTTCCGGAGGTATAGGTCGGGAAGCGAGCTCGTTGGAGGGAGAACTGTGGTGCGACCCAAAACGGTCCAAAAGATGGCCGAAGCTTCCAACGAGTGGCGAACGCTCGTCCGGTGTCAGAAACCACTGGAAATGCACTTGCAGCGAAGGAAACGGGCTGAGCTCGAGGACTTCCGGTGCTCGTCCAAAGAAAACGCGAGCGGGAATGCCCCGGACTCAGTTTTCTCGTCCTGGGGTAAAAAGCGGTCCCCCGACGGTTTCTTCCCTTTGCTCCGTATTGGTCATAAGTCTTTCGATCTTCGGGTCTCGTGCTCCGAGGACTTCAACCCACACTCCTGGCATGCTCCCTGACACGTTTTCCGGAGGTATAGGTCGGGAAGCGAGCTCGTTGGAGGGAGAACTGTGGTGCGACCCAAAACGGTCCAAAAGATGGCCGAAGCTTCCAACGAGTGGCGAACGCTCGTCCGGTGTCAGAAACCACTGGAAATGCACTTGCAGCGAAGGAAACGGGCTGAGCTCGAGGACTTCCGGTGCTCGTCCCAAGAAAACGCGAGCGGGAATGCCCCGGACTCAGTTTTCTCGTCCTGAGGTAAAAAGCGGTCCCCCGACGGTTTCTTCCCTTTGCTCCGTATTGGTCATAAGTCTTTCGATCTTCGGGTCTCGTGCTCCGAGGACTTCAACCCACACTCCTGGCATGCTCCCTGACACGTTTTCCGGAGGTATAGGTCGGGAAGCGAGCTCGTTGGAGGGAGAACTGTGGTGCGACCCAAATCGGTCCAAAAGATGGCCGAAGCTTCCAACGAGTGGCGAACGCTCGTCCGGTGTCAGAAACCACTGGAAATGCACTTGCAGCGAAGGAAACGGGCTGAGCTCGAGGACTTCCGGTACTCGTCCCAAGAAAACGCGAGCGGGAATGCCCCGGACTCAGTTTTCTCGTCCTGGGGTAAAAAGCGGTCCCCCGACGGTTTCTTCCCTTTGCTCCGTATTGGTCATAAGTCTTTCGATCTTCGGGTCTCGTGCTCCGAGGACTTCAACCCACACTCCTGGCATGCTCCCTGACACGTTTTCCGGAGGTATAGGTCGGGAAGCGAGCTCGTTGGAGGGAGAACTGTGGTGCGACCCAAAACGGTCCAAAAGATGGCCGAAGCTTCCAACGAGTGGCGAACGCTCGTCCGGTGTCAGAAACCACTGGAAATGCACTTGCAGCGAAGGAAACGGGCTGAGCTCGAGGACTTCCGGTGCTCGTCCCAAGAAAACGCGAGCGGGAATGCCCCGGACTCAGTTTTCTCGTCCTGGGGTAAAAAGCGGTCCCCCGACGGTTTCTTCCCTTTGCTCCGTATTGGTCATAAGTCTTTCGATCTTCGGGTCTCGTGCTCCGAGGACTTCAACCCACACTCCTGGCATGCTCCCTGACACGTTTTCCGGAGGTATAGGTCGGGAAGCGAGCTCGTTGGAGGGAGAACTGTGGTGCGACCCAAAACGGTCCAAAAGATGGCCGAAGCTTCCAACGAGTGGCGAACGCTCGTCCGGTGTCAGAAACCACTGGAAATGCACTTGCAGCGAAGGAAACGGGCTGAGCTCGAGGACTTCCGGTGCTCGTCCCAAGAAAACGCGAGCGGGAATGCCCCGGACTCAGTTTTCTCGTCCTGGGGTAAAAAGCGGTCCCCCGACGGTTTCTTCCCTTTGCTCCGTATTGGTCATAAGTCTTTCGATCTTCGGGTCTCGTGCTCCGAGGACTTCAACCCACACTCCTGGCATGCTCCCTGACACGTTTTCCGGAGGTATAGGTCGGGAAGCGAGCTCGTTGGAGGGAGAACTGTGGTGCGACCCAAAACGGTCCAAAAGATGGCCGAAGCTTCCAACGAGTGGCGAACGCTCGTCCGGTGTCAGAAACCACTGGAAATGCACTTGCAGCGAAGGAAACGGGCTGAGCTCGAGGACTTCCGGTGCTCGTCCCAAGAAAACGCGAGCGGGAATGCCCCGGACTCAGTTTTCTCGTCCTGGGGTAAAAAGCGGTCCCCCGACGGTTTCTTCCCTTTGCTCCGTATTGGTCATAAGTCTTTCGATCTTCGGGTCTCGTGCTCCGAGGACTTCAACCCACACTCCTGGCATGCTCCCTGACACGTTTTCCGGAGGTATAGGTCGGGAAGCGAGCTCGTTGGAGGGAGAACTGTGGTGCGACCCAAAACGGTCCAAAAGATGGCCGAAGCTTCCAACGAGTGGCGAACGCTCGTCCGGTGTCAGAAACCACTGGAAATGCACTTGCAGCGAAGGAAACGGGCTGAGCTCGAGGACTTCCGGTGCTCGTCCCAAGAAAACGCGAGCGGGAATGCCCCGGACTCAGTTTTCTCGTCCTGGGGTAAAAAGCGGTCCCCCGACGGTTTCTTCCCTTTGCTCCGTATTGGTCATAAGTCTTTCGATCTTCGGGTCTCGTGCTCCGAGGACTTCAACCCACACTCCTGGCATGCTCCCTGACACGTTTTCCGGAGGTATAGGTCGGGAAGCGAGCTCGTTGGAGGGAGAACTGTGGTGCGACCCAAAACGGTCCAAAAGATGGCCGAAGCTTCCAACGAGTGGCGAACGCTCGTCCGGTGTCAGAAACCACTGGAAATGCACTTGCAGCGAAGGAAACGGGCTGAGCTCGAGGACTTCCGGTGCTCGTCCCAAGAAAACGCGAGCGGGAATGCCCCGGACTCAGTTTTCTCGTCCTGGGGTAAAAAGCGGTCCCCCGACGGTTTCTTCCCTTTGCTCCGTATTGGTCATAAGTCTTTCGATCTTCGGGTCTCGTGCTCCGAGGACTTCAACCCACACTCCTGGCATGCTCCCTGACACGTTTTCCGGAGGTATAGGTCGGGAAGCGAGCTCGTTGGAGGGAGAACTGTGGTGCGACCCAAAACGGTCCAAAAGATGGCCGAAGCTTCCAACGAGTGGCGAACGCTCGTCCGGTGTCAGAAACCACTGGAAATGCACTTGCAGCGAAGGAAACGGGCTGAGCTCGAGGACTTCCGATGCTCGTCCCAAGAAAACGCGAGCGGGAATGCCCCGGACTCAGTTTTCTCGTCCTGGGGTAAAAAGCGGTCCCCCGACGGTTTCTTCCCTTTGCTCCGTATTGGTCATAAGTCTTTCGATCTTCGGGTCTCGTGCTCCGAGGACTTCAACCCACACTCCTGGCATGCTCCCTGACACGTTTTCCGGAGGTATAGGTCGGGAAGCGAGCTCGTTGGAGGGAGAACTGTGGTGCGACCCAAAACGGTCCAAAAGATGGCCGAAGCTTCCAACGAGTGGCGAACGCTCGTCCGGTGTCAGAAACCACTGGAAATGCACTTGCAGCGAAGGAAACGGGCTGAGCTCGAGGACTTCCGGTGCTCGTCCCAAGAAAACGCGAGCGGGAATGCCCCGGACTCAGTTTTCTCGTCCTGGGGTAAAAAGCGGTCCCCCGACGGTTTCTTCCCTTTGCTCCGTATTGGTCATAAGTCTTTCGATCTTCGGGTCTCGTGCTCCGAGGACTTCAACCCACACTCCTGGCATGCTCCCTGACACGTTTTCCGGAGGTATAGGTCGGGAAGCGAGCTCGTTGGAGGGAGAACTGTGGTGCGACCCAAAACGGTCCAAAAGATGGCCGAAGCTTCCAACGAGTGGCGAACGCTCGTCCGGTGTCAGAAACCACTGGAAATGCACTTGCAGCGAAGGAAACGGGCTGAGCTCGAGGACTTCCGGTGCTCGTCCCAAGAAAACGCGAGCGGGAATGCCCCGGACTCAGTTTTCTCGTCCTGGGGTAAAAAGCGGTCCCCCGACGGTTTCTTCCCTTTGCTCCGTATTGGTCATAAGTCTTTCGATCTTCGGGTCTCGTGCTCCGAGGACTTCAACCCACACTCCTGGCATGCTCCCTGACACGTTTTCCGGAGGTATAGGTCGGGAAGCGAGCTCGTTGGAGGGAGAACTGTGGTGCGACCCAAAACGGTCCAAAAGATGGCCGAAGCTTCCAACGAGTGGCGAACGCTCGTCCGGTGTCAGAAACCACTGGAAATGCACTTGCAGCGAAGGAAACGGGCTGAGCTCGAGGACTTCCGGTGCTCGTCCCAAGAAAACGCGAGCGGGAATGCCCCGGACTCAGTTTTCTCGTCCTGGGGTAAAAAGCGGTCCCCCGACGGTTTCTTCCCTTTGCTCCGTATTGGTCATAAGTCTTTCGATCTTCGGGTCTCGTGCTCCGAGGACTTCAACCCACACTCCTGGCATGCTCCCTGACACGTTTTCCGGAGGTATAGGTCGGGAAGCGAGCTCGTTGGAGGGAGAACTGTGGTGCGACCCAAAACGGTCCAAAAGATGGCCGAAGCTTCCAACGAGTGGCGAACGCTCGTCCGGTGTCAGAAACCACTGGAAATGCACTTGCAGCGAAGGAAACGGGCTGAGCTCGAGGACTTCCGGTGCTCGTCCCAAGAAAACGCGAGCGGGAATGCCCCGGACTCAGTTTTCTCGTCCTGGGGTAAAAAGCGGTCCCCCGACGGTTTCTTCCCTTTGCTCCGTATTGGTCATAAGTCTTTCGATCTTCGGGTCTCGTGCTCCGAGGACTTCAACCCACACTCCTGGCATGCTCCCTGACACGTTTTCCGGAGGTATAGGTCGGGAAGCGAGCTCGTTGGAGGGAGAACTGTGGTGCGACCCAAAACGGTCCAAAAGATGGCCGAAGCTTCCAACGAGTGGCGAACGCTCGTCCGGTGTCAGAAACCACTGGAAATGCACTTGCAGCGAAGGAAACGGGCTGAGCTCGAGGACTTCCGGTGATCGTCCCAAGAAAACGCGAGCGGGAATGCCCCGGACTCAGTTTTCTCGTCCTGGGGTAAAAAGCGGTCCCCCGACGGTTTCTTCCCTTTGCTCCGTATTGGTCATAAGTCTTTCGATCTTCGGGTCTCGTGCTCCGAGGACTTCAACCCACACTCCTGGCATGCTCCCTGACACGTTTTCCGGAGGTATAGGTCGGGAAGCGAGCTCGTTGGAGGGAGAACTGTGGTGCGACCCAAAACGGTCCAAAAGATGGCCGAAGCTTCCAACGAGTGGCGAACGCTCGTCCGGTGTCAGAAACCACTGGAAATGCACTTGCAGCGAAGGAAACGGGCTGAGCTCGAGGACTTCCGGTGCTCGTCCCAAGAAAACGCGAGCGGGAATGCCCCGGACTCAGTTTTCTCGTCCTGGGGTAAAAAGCGGTCCCCCGACGGTTTCTTCCCTTTGCTCCGTATTGGTCATAAGTCTTTCGATCTTCGGGTCTCGTGCTCCGAGGACTTCAACCCACACTCCTGGCATGCTCCCTGACACGTTTTCCGGAGGTATAGGTCGGGAAGCGAGCTCGTTGGAGGGAGAACTGTGGTGCGACCCAAAACGGTCCAAAAGATGGCCGAAGCTTCCAACGAGTGGCGAACGCTCGTCCGGTGTCAGAAACCACTGGAAATGCACTTGCAGCGAAGGAAACGGGCTGAGCTCGAGGACTTCCGGTGCTCGTCCCAAGAAAACGCGAGCGGGAATGCCCCGGACTCAGTTTTCTCGTCCTGGGGTAAAAAGCGGTCCCCCGACGGTTTCTTCCCTTTGCTCCGTATTGGTCATAAGTCTTTCGATCTTCGGGTCTCGTGCTCCGAGGACTTCAACCCACACTCCTGGCATGCTCCCTGACACGTTTTCCGGAGGTATAGGTCGGGAAGCGAGCTCGTTGGAGGGAGAACTGTGGTGCGACCCAAAACGGTCCAAAAGATGGCCGAAGCTTCCAACGAGTGGCGAACGCTCGTCCGGTGTCAGAAACCACTGGAAATGCACTTGCAGCGAAGGAAACGGGCTGAGCTCGAGGACTTCCGGTGCTCGTCCCAAGAAAACGCGAGCGGGAATGCCCCGGACTCAGTTTTCTCGTCCTGGGGTAAAAAGCGGTCCCCCGACGGTTTCTTCCCTTTGCTCCGTATTGGTCATAAGTCTTTCGATCTTCGGGTCTCGTGCTCCGAGGACTTCAACCCACACTCCTGGCATGCTCCCTGACACGTTTTCCGGAGGTATAGGTCGGGAAGCGAGCTCGTTGGAGGGAGAACTGTGGTGCGACCCAAAACGGTCCAAAAGATGGCCGAAGCTTCCAACGAGTGGCGAACGCTCGTCCGGTGTCAGAAACCACTGGAAATGCACTTGCAGCGAAGGAAACGGGCTGAGCTCGAGGACTTCCGGTGCTCGTCCCAAGAAAACGCGAGCGGGAATGCCCCGGACTCAGTTTTCTCGTCCTGGGGTAAAAAGCGGTCCCCCGACGGTTTCTTCCCTTTGCTCCGTATTGGTCATAAGTCTTTCGATCTTCGGGTCTCGTGCTCCGAGGACTTCAACCCACACTCCTGGCATGCTCCCTGACACGTTTTCCGGAGGTATAGGTCGGGAAGCGAGCTCGTTGGAGGGAGAACTGTGGTGCGACCCAAAACGGTCCAAAAGATGGCCGAAGCTTCCAACGAGTGGCGAACGCTCGTCCGGTGTCAGAAACCACTGGAAATGCACTTGCAGCGAAGGAAACGGGCTGAGCTCGAGGACTTCCGGTGCTCGTCCCAAGAAAACGCGAGCGGGAATGCCCCGGACTCAGTTTTCTCGTCCTGGGGTAAAAAGCGGTCCCCCGACGGTTTCTTCCCTTTGCTCCGTATTGGTCATAAGTCTTTCGATCTTCGGGTCTCGTGCTCCGAGGACTTCAACCCACACTCCTGGCATGCTCCCTGACACGTTTTCCGGAGGTATAGGTCGGGAAGCGAGCTCGTTGGAGGGAGAACTGTGGTGCGACCCAAAACGGTCCAAAAGATGGCCGAAGCTTCCAACGAGTGGCGAACGCTCGTCCGGTGTCAGAAACCACTGGAAATGCACTTGCAGCGAAGGAAACGGGCTGAGCTCGAGGACTTCCGGTGCTCGTCCCAAGAAAACGCGAGCGGGAATGCCCCGGACTCAGTTTTCTCGTCCTGGGGTAAAAAGCGGTCCCCCGACGGTTTCTTCCCTTTGCTCCGTATTGGTCATAAGTCTTTCGATCTTCGGGTCTCGTGCTCCGAGGACTTCAACCCACACTCCTGGCATGCTCCCTGACACGTTTTCCGGAGTTATAGGTCGGGAAGCGAGCTCGTTGGAGGGAGAACTGTGGTGCGACCCAAAACGGTCCAAAAGATGGCCGAAGCTTCCAACGAGTGGCGAACGCTCGTCCGGTGTCAAAAACCACTGGAAATGCACTTGCAGCGAAGGAAACGGGCTGAGCTCGAGGACTTCCGGTGCTCGTCCCAAGAAAACGCGAGCGGGAATGCCCCGGACTCAGTTTTCTCGTCCTGGGGTAAAAAGCGGTCCCCCGACGGTTTCTTCCCTTTGCTCCGTATTGGTCATAAGTCTTTCGATCTTCGGGTCTCGTGCTCCGAGGACTTCAACCCACACTCCTGGCATGCTCCCTGACACGTTTTCCGGAGGTATAGGTCGGGAAGCGAGCTCGTTGGAGGGAGAACTGTGGTGCGACCCAAAACGGTCCAAAAGATGGCCGAAGCTTCCAACGAGTGGCGAACGCTCGTCCGGTGTCAGAAACCACTGGAAATGCACTTGCAGCGAAGGAAACGGGCTGAGCTCGAGGACTTCCGGTGCTCGTCCCAAGAAAACGCGAGCGGGAATGCCCCGGACTCAGTTTTCTCGTCCTGGGGTAAAAAGCGGTCCCCCGACGGTTTCTTCCCTTTGCTCCGTATTGGTCATAAGTCTTTCGATCTTCGGGTCTCGTGCTCCGAGGACTTCAACCCACACTCCTGGCATGCTCCCTGACACGTTTTCCGGAAGTATAGGTCGGGAAGCGAGCTCGTTGGAGGGAGAACTGTGGTGCGACCCAAAACGGTCCAAAAGATGGCCGAAGCTTCCAACGAGTGGCGAACGCTCGTCCGGTGTCAGAAACCACTGGAAATGCACTTGCAGCGAAGGAAACGGGCTGAGCTCGAGGACTTCCGGTGCTCGTCCCAAGAAAACGCGAGCGGGAATGCCCCGGACTCAGTTTTCTCGTCCTGGGGTAAAAAGCGGTCCCCCGACGGTTTCTTCCCTTTGCTCCGTATTGGTCATAAGTCTTTCGATCTTCGGGTCTCGTGCTCCGAGGACTTCAACCCACACTCCTGGCATGCTCCCTGACACGTTTTCCGGAGGTATAGGTCGGGAAGCGAGCTCGTTGGAGGGAGAACTGTGGTGCGACCCAAAACGGTCCAAAAGATGGCCGAAGCTTCCAACGAGTGGCGAACGCTCGTCCGGTGTCAGAAACCACTGGAAATGCACTTGCAGCGAAGGAAACGGGCTGAGCTCGAGGACTTCCGGTGCTCCTCCCAAGAAAACGCGAGCGGGAATGCCCCGGACTCAGTTTTCTCGTCCTGGGGTAAAAAGCGGTCCCCCGACGGTTTCTTCCCTTTGCTCCGTATTGGTCATAAGTCTTTCGATCTTCGGGTCTCGTGCTCCGAGGACTTCAACCCACACTCCTGGCATGCTCCCTGACACGTTTTCCGGAGGTATAGGTCGGGAAGCGAGCTCGTTGGAGGGAGAACTGTGGTGCGACCCAAAACGGTCCAAAAGATGGCCGAAGCTTCCAACGAGTGGCGAACGCTCGTCCGGTGTCAGAAACCACTGGAAATGCACTTGCAGCGAAGGAAACGGGCTGAGCTCGAGGACTTCCGGTGCTCGTCCCAAGAAAACGCGAGCGGGAATGCCCCGGACTCAGTTTTCTCGTCCTGGGGTAAAAAGCGGTCCCCCGACGGTTTCTTCCCTTTGCTCCGTATTGGTCATAAGTCTTTCGATCTTCGGGTCTCGTGCTCCGAGGACTTCAACCCACACTCCTGGCATGCTCCCTGACACGTTTTCCGGAGGTATAGGTCGGGAAGCGAGCTCGTTGGAGGGAGAACTGTGGTGCGACCCAAAACGGTCCAAAAGATGGCCGAAGCTTCCAACGAGTGGCGAACGCTCGTCCGGTGTCAAAAACCACTGGAAATGCACTTGCAGCGAAGGAAACGGGCTGAGCTCGAGGACTTCCGGTGCTCGTCCCAAGAAAACGCGAGCGGGAATGCCCCGGACTCAGTTTTCTCGTCCTGGGGTAAAAAGCGGTCCCCCGACGGTTTCTTCCCTTTGCTCCGTATTGGTCATAAGTCTTTCGATCTTCGGGTCTCGTGCTCCGAGGACTTCAACCCACACTCCTGGCATGCTCCCTGACACGTTTTCCGGAGGTATAGGTCGGGAAGCGAGCTCGTTGGAGGGAGAACTGTGGTGCGACCCAAAACGGTCCAAAAGATGGCCGAAGCTTCCAACGAGTGGCGAACGCTCGTCCGGTGTCAGAAACCACTGGAAATGCACTTGCAGCGAAGGAAACGGGCTGAGCTCGAGGACTTCCGGTGCTCGTCCCAAGAAAACGCGAGCGGGAATGCCCCGGACTCAGTTTTCTCGTCCTGGGGTAAAAAGCGGTCCCCCGACGGTTTCTTCCCTTTGCTCCGTATTGGTCATAAGTCTTTCGATCTTCGGGTCTCGTGCTCCGAGGACTTCAACCCACACTCCTGGCATGCTCCCTGACACGTTTTCCGGAGGTATAGGTCGGGAAGCGAGCTCGTTGGAGGGAGAACTGTGGTGCGACCCAAAACGGTCCAAAAGATGGCCGAAGCTTCCAACGAGTGGCGAACGCTCGTCCGGTGTCAGAAACCACTGGAAATGCACTTGCAGCGAAGGAAACGGGCTGAGCTCGAGGACTTCCGGTGCTCGTCCCAAGAAAACGCGAGCGGGAATGCCCCGGACTCAGTTTTCTCTTCCTGGGGTAAAAAGCGGTCCCCCGACGGTTTCTTCCCTTTGCTCCGTATTGGTCATAAGTCTTTCGATCTTCGGGTCTCGTGCTCCGAGGACTTCAACCCACACTCCTGGCATGCTCCCTGACACGTTTTCCGGAGGTATAGGTCGGGAAGCGAGCTCGTTGGAGGGAGCTGTGGTGCGACCCAAAACGGTCCAAAAGATGGCCGAAGCTTCCAACGAGTGGCGAACGCTCGTCCGGTGTCAGAAACCACTGGAAATGCACTTGCAGCGAAGGAAACGGGCTGAGCTCGAGGACTTCCGGTGCTCGTCCCAAGAAAACGCGAGCGGGAATGCCCCGGACTCAGTTTTCTCGTCCTGGGGTAAAAAGCGGTCCCCCGACGGTTTCTTCCCTTTGCTCCGTATTGGTCATAAGTCTTTCGATCTTCGGGTCTCGTGCTCCGAGGACTTCAACCCACACTCCTGGCATGCTCCCTGACACGTTTTCCGGAGGTATAGGTCGGGAAGCGAGCTCGTTGGAGGGAGAACTGTGGTGCGACCCAAAACGGTCCAAAAGATGGCCGAAGCTTCCAACGAGTGGCGAACGCTCGTCCGGTGTCAGAAACCACTGGAAATGCACTTGCAGCGAAGGAAACGGGCTGAGCTCGAGGACTTCCGGTGCTCGTCCCAAGAAAACGCGAGCGGGAATGCCCCGGACTCAGTTTTCTCGTCCTGGGGTAAAAAGCGGTCCCCCGACGGTTTCTTCCCTTTGCTCCGTATTGGTCATAAGTCTTTCGATCTTCGGGTCTCGTGCTCCGAGGACTTCAACCCACACTCCTGGCATGCTCCCTGACACGTTTTCCGGAGGTATAGGTCGGGAAGCGAGCTCGTTGGAGGGAGAACTGTGGTGCGACCCAAAACGGTCCAAAAGATGGCCGAAGCTTCCAACGAGTGGCGAACGCTCGTCCGGTGTCAGAAACCACTGGAAATGCACTTGCAGCGAAGGAAACGGGCTGAGCTCGAGGACATCCGGTGCTCGTCCCAAGAAAACGCGAGCGGGAATGCCCCGGACTCAGTTTTCTCGTCCTGGGGTAAAAAGCGGTCCCCCGACGGTTTCTTCCCTTTGCTCCGTATTGGTCATAAGTCTTTCGATCTTCGGGTCTCGTGCTCCGAGGACTTCAACCCACACTCCTGGCATGCTCCCTGACACGTTTTCCGGAGGTATAGGTCGGGAAGCGAGCTCGTTGGAGGGAGAACTGTGGTGCGACCCAAATCGGTCCAAAAGATGGCCGAAGCTTCCAACGAGTGGCGAACGCTCGTCCGGTGTCAGAAACCACTGGAAATGCACTTGCAGCGAAGGAAACGGGCTGAGCTCGAGGACTTCCGGTGCTCGTCCCAAGAAAACGCGAGCGGGAATGCCCCGGACTCAGTTTTCTCGTCCTGGGGTAAAAAGCGGTCCCCCGACGGTTTCTTCCCTTTGCTCCGTATTGGTCATAAGTCTTTCGATCTTCGGGTCTCGTGCTCCGAGGACTTCAACCCACACTCCTGGCATGCTCCCTGACACGTTTTCCGAAGGTATAGGTCGGGAAGCGAGCTCGTTGGAGGGAGAACTGTGGTGCGACCCAAAACGGTCCAAAAGATGGCCGAAGCTTCCAACGAGTGGCGAACGCTCGTCCGGTGTCAGAAACCACTGGAAATGCACTTGCAGCGAAGGAAACGGGCTGAGCTCGAGGACTTCCGGTGCTCGTCCCAAGAAAACGCGAGCGGGAATGCCCCGGACTCAGTTTTCTCGTCCTGGGGTAAAAAGCGGTCCCCCGACGGTTTCTTCCCTTTGCTCCGTATTGGTCATAAGTCTTTCGATCTTCGGGTCTCGTGCTCCGAGGACTTCAACCCACACTCCTGGCATGCTCCCTGACACGTTTTCCGGAGGTATAGGTCGGGAAGCGAGCTCGTTGGAGGGAGAACTGTGGTGCGACCCAAAACGGTCCAAAAGATGGCCGAAGCTTCCAACGAGTGGCGAACGCTCGTCCGGTGTCAGAAACCACTGGAAATGCACTTGCAGCGAAGGAAACGGGCTGAGCTCGAGGACTTCCGGTGCTCGTCCCAAGAAAACGCGAGCGGGAATGCCCCGGACTCAGTTTTCTCGTCCTGGGGTAAAAAGCGGTCCCCCCGACGGTTTCTTCCCTTTGCTCCGTATTGGTCATAAGTCTTTCGATCTTCGGGTCTCGTGCTCCGAGGACTTCAACCCACACTCCTGGCATGCTCCCTGACACGTTTTCCGGAGGTATAGGTCGGGAAGCGAGCTCGTTGGAGGGAGAACTGTGGTGCGACCCAAAACGGTCCAAAAGATGGCCGAAGCTTCCAACGAGTGGCGAACGCTCGTCCGGTGTCAGAAACCACTGGAAATGCACTTGCAGCGAAGGAAACGGGCTGAGCTCGAGGACTTCCGGTGCTCGTCCCAAGAAAACGCGAGCGGGAATGCCCCGGACTCAGTTTTCTCGTCCTGGGGTAAAAAGCGGTCCCCCGACGGTTTCTTCCCTTTGCTCCGTATTGGTCATAAGTCTTTCGATCTTCGGGTCTCGTGCTCCGAGGACTTCAACCCACACTCCTGGCATGCTCCCTGACACGTTTTCCGGAGGTATAGGTCGGGAAGCGAGCTCGTTGGAGGGAGAACTGTGGTGCGACCCAAAACGGTCCAAAAGATGGCCGAAGCTTCCAACGAGTGGCGAACGCTCGTCCGGTGTCAGAAACCACTGGAAATGCACTTGCAGCGAAGGAAACGGGCTGAGCTCGAGGACTTCCGGTGCTCGTCCCAAGAAAACGCGAGCGGGAATGCCCCGGACTCAGTTTTCTCGTCCTGGGGTAAAAAGCGGTCCCCCGACGGTTTCTTCCCTTTGCTCCGTATTGGTCATAAGTCTTTCGATCTTCGGGTCTCGTGCTCCGAGGACTTCAACCCACACTCCTGGCATGCTCCCTGACACGTTTTCCGGAGGTATAGGTCGGGAAGCGAGCTCGTTGGAGGGAGAACTGTGGTGCGACCCAAAACGGTCCAAAAGATGGCCGAAGCTTCCAACGAGTGGCGAACGCTCGTCCGGTGTCAGAAACCACTGGAAATGCACTTGCAGCGAAGGAAACGGGCTGAGCTCGAGGACTTCCGGTGCTCGTCCCAAGAAAACGAGAGCGGGAATGCCCCGGACTCAGTTTTCTCGTCCTGGGGTAAAAAGCGGTCCCCCCGACGGTTTCTTCCCTTTGCTCCGTATTGGTCATAAGTCTTTCGATCTTCGGGTCTCGTGCTCCGAGGACTTCAACCCACACTCCTGGCATGCTCCCTGACACGTTTTCCGGAGGTATAGGTCGGGAAGCGAGCTCGTTGGAGGGAGAACTGTGGTGCGACCCAAAACGGTCCAAAAGATGGCCGAAGCTTCCAACGAGTGGCGAACGCTCGTCCGGTGTCAGAAACCACTGGAAATGCACTTGCAGCGAAGGAAACGGGCTGAGCTCGAGGACTTCCGGTGCTCGTCCCAAGAAAACGCGAGCGGGAATGCCCCGGACTCAGTTTTCTCGTCCTGGGGTAAAAAGCGGTCCCCCGACGGTTTCTTCCCTTTGCTCTGTATTGGTCATAAGTCTTTCGATCTTCGGGTCTCGTGCTCCGAGGACTTCAACCCACACTCCTGGCATGCTCCCTGACACGTTTTCCGGAGGTATAGGTCGGGAAGCGAGCTCGTTGGAGGGAGAACTGTGGTGCGACCCAAAACGGTCCAAAAGATGGCCGAAGCTTCCAACGAGTGGCGAACGCTCGTCCGGTGTCGGAAACCACTGGAAATGCACTTGCAGCGAAGGAAACGGGCTGAGCTCGAGGACTTCCGGTGCTCGTCCCAAGAAAACGCGAGCGGGAATGCCCCGGACTCAGTTCTCTCGTCCTGGGGTAAACAGCGGTCCCCCGACGGTTTCTTCCCTTTGCTCCTTATTGGTCATAAGTCTTTCGATCTTCGGGTCTCGTGCTCCGAGGACTTCAACCCACACTCCTGGCATGCTCCCTGACACGTTTTCCGGAGGTATAGGTCGGGAAGCGAGCTCGTTGGAGGGAGAACTGTGGTGCGACCCAAAACGGTCCAAAAGATGGCCGAAGCTTCCAACGAGTGGCGAACGCTCGTCCGGTGTCAGAAACCACTGGAAATGCACTTGCAGCGAAGGAAACGGGCTGAGCTCGAGGACTTCCGGTGCTCGTCCCAAGAAAACGCGAGCGGGAATGCCCCGGACTCAGTTTTCT
The DNA here is from genome assembly GCF_025177605.1 of Cucumis melo. NCBI lineage: Eukaryota > Viridiplantae > Streptophyta > Magnoliopsida > Cucurbitales > Cucurbitaceae > Cucumis > Cucumis melo. The sequence continues at coordinate 148,280 of NW_026123942.1, forward strand.
CGTCCTGGGGTAAAAAGCGGTCCCCCGACGGTTTCTTCCCTTTGCTCCGTATTGGTCATAAGTCTTTCGATCTTCGGGTCTCGTGCTCCGAGGACTTCAACCCACACTCCTGGCATGCTCCCTGACACGTTTTCCGGAGGTATAGGTTGGGAAGCGAGCTCGTTGGAGGGAGAACTGTGGTGCGACCCAAAACGGTCCAAAAGATGGCCGAAGCTTCCAACGAGTGGCGAACGCTCGTCCGGTGTCAGAAACCACTGGAAATGCACTTGCAGCGAAGGAAACGGGCTGAGCTCGAGGACTTCCGGTGCTCGTCCCAAGAAAACGCGAGCGGGAATGCCCCGGACTCAGTTTTCTCGTCCTGGGGTAAAAAGCGGTCCCCCGACGGTTTCTACCCTTTGCTCCGTATTGGCCATAAGTCTTTCGATCTTCGGGTCTCGTGCTCCGAGGACTTCAACCCACACTCCTGGCATGCTCCCTGACACGTTTTCCGGAGGTATAGGTCGGGAAGCGAGCTCGTTGGAGGGAGAACTGTGGTGCGACCCAAAACGGTCCAAAAGATGGCCGAAGCTTCCAACGAGTGGCGAACGCTCGTCCGGTGTCAGAAACCACTGGAAATGCACTTGCAGCGAAGGAAACGGGCTGAGCTCGAGGACTTCCGGTGCTCGTCCCAAGAAAACGCGAGCGGGAATGCCCCGGACTCAGTTTTCTCGTCCTGGGGTAAAAAGCGGTCCCCCGACGGTTTCTTCCCTTTGCTCCGTATTGGTCATAAGTCTTTCGATCTTCGGGTCTCGTGCTCCGAGGACTTCAACCCACACTCCTGGCATGCTCCCTGACACGTTTTCCGGAGGTATAGGTCGGGAAGCGAGCTCGTTGGAGGGAGAACTGTGGTGCGACCCAAAACGGTCCAAAAGATGGCCGAAGCTTCCAACGAGTGGCGAACGCTCGTCCGGTGTCAGAAACCACTGGAAATGCACTTGCAGCGAAGGAAACGGGCTGAGCTCGAGGACTTCCGGTGCTCGTCCCAAGAAAACGCGAGCGGGAATGCCCCGGACTCAGTTTTCTCGTCCTGGGGTAAAAAGCGGTCCCCCGACGGTTTCTTCCCTTTGCTCCGTATTGGTCATAAGTCTTTCGATCTTCGGGTCTCGTGCTCCGAGGACTTCAACCCACACTCCTGGCATGCTCCCTGACACGTTTTCCGGAGGTATAGGTCGGGAAGCGAGCTCGTTGGAGGGAGAACTGTGGTGCGACCCAAAACGGTCCAAAAGATGGCCGAAGCTTCCAACGAGTGGCGAACGCTCGTCCGGTGTCAGAAACCACTGGAAATGCACTTGCAGCGAAGGAAACGGGCTGAGCTCGAGGACTTCCGGTGCTCGTCCCAAGAAAACGCGAGCGGGAATGCCCCGGACTCAGTTTTCTCGTCCTGGGGTAAAAAGCGGTCCCCCGACGGTTTCTTCCCTTTGCTCCGTATTGGTCATAAGTCTTTCGATCTTCGGGTCTCGTGCTCCGAGGACTTCAACCCACACTCCTGGCATGCTCCCTGACACGTTTTCCGGAGGTATAGGTCGGGAAGCGAGCTCGTTGGAGGGAGAACTGTGGTGCGACCCAAAACGGTCCAAAAGATGGCCGAAGCTTCCAACGAGTGGCGAACGCTCGTCCGGTGTCAGAAACCACTGGAAATGCACTTGCAGCGAAGGAAACGGGCTGAGCTCGAGGACTTCCGGTGCTCGTCCCAAGAAAACGCGAGCGGGAATGCCCCGGACTCAGTTTTCTCGTCCTGGGGTAAAAAGCGGTCCCCCGACGGTTTCTTCCCTTTGCTCCGTATTGGTCATAAGTCTTTCGATCTTCGGGTCTCGTGCTCCGAGGACTTCAACCCACACTCCTGGCATGCTCCCTGACACGTTTTCCGGAGGTATAGGTCGGGAAGCGAGCTCGTTGGAGGGAGAACTGTGGTGCGACCCAAAACGGTCCAAAAGATGGCCGAAGCTTCCAACGAGTGGCGAACGCTCGTCCGGTGTCAGAAACCACTGGAAATGCACTTGCAGCGAAGGAAACGGGCTGAGCTCGAGGACTTCCGGTGCTCGTCCCAAGAAAACGCGAGCGGGAATGCCCCGGACTCAGTTTTCTCGTCCTGGGGTAAAAAGCGGTCCCCCCGACGGTTTCTTCCCTTTGCTCCGTATTGGTCATAAGTCTTTCGATCTTCGGGTCTCGTGCTCCGAGGACTTCAACCCACACTCCTGGCATGCTCCCTGACACGTTTTCCGGAGGTATAGGTCGGGAAGCGAGCTCGTTGGAGGGAGAACTGTGGTGCGACCCAAAACGGTCCAAAAGATGGCCGAAGCTTCCAACGAGTGGCGAACGCTCGTCCGGTGTCAGAAACCACTGGAAATGCACTTGCAGCGAAGGAAACGGGCTGAGCTCGAGGACTTCCGGTGCTCGTCCCAAGAAAACGCGAGCGGGAATGCCCCGGACTCAGTTTTCTCGTCCTGGGGTAAAAAGCGGTCCCCCGACGGTTTCTTCCCTTTGCTCCGTATTGGTCATAAGTCTTTCGATCTTCGGGTCTCGTGCTCCGAGGACTTCAACCCACACTCCTGGCATGCTCCCTGACACGTTTTCCGGAGGTATAGGTCGGGAAGCGAGCTCGTTGGAGGGAGAACTGTGGTGCGACCCAAAACGGTCCAAAAGATGGCCGAAGCTTCCAACGAGTGGCGAACGCTCGTCCGGTGTCAGAAACCACTGGAAATGCACTTGCAGCGAAGGAAACGGGCTGAGCTCGAGGACTTCCGGTGCTCGTCCCAAGAAAACGCGAGCGGGAATGCCCCGGACTCAGTTTTCTCGTCCTGGGGTAAAAAGCGGTCCCCCGACGGTTTCTTCCCTTTGCTCCGTATTGGTCATAAGTCTTTCAATCTTCGGGTCTCGTGCTCCGAGGACTTCAACCCACACTCCTGGCATGCTCCCTGACACGTTTTCCGGAGGTATAGGTCGGGAAGCGAGCTCGTTGGAGGGAGAACTGTGGTGCGACCCAAAACGGTCCAAAAGATGGCCGAAGCTTCCAACGAGTGGCGAACGCTCGTCCGGTGTCAGAAACCACTGGAAATGCACTTGCAGCGAAGGAAACGGGCTGAGCTCGAGGACTTCCGGTGCTCGTCCCAAGAAAACGCGAGCGGGAATGCCCCGGACTCAGTTTTCTCGTCCTGGGGTAAAAAGCGGTCCCCCGACGGTTTCTTCCCTTTGCTCCGTATTGGTCATAAGTCTTTCGATCTTCGGGTCTCGTGCTCCGAGGACATCAACCCACACTCCTGGCATGCTCCCTGACACGTTTTCCGGAGGTATAGGTCGGGAAGCGAGCTCGTTGGAGGGAGAACTGTGGTGCGACCCAAAACGGTCCAAAAGATGGCCGAAGCTTCCAACGAGTGGCGAACGCTCGTCCGGTGTCAGAAACCACTGGAAATGCACTTGCAGCGAAGGAAACGGGCTGAGCTCGAGGACTTCCGGTGCTCGTCCCAAGAAAACGCGAGCGGGAATGCCCCGGACTCAGTTTTCTCGTCCTGGGGTAAAAAGCGGTCCCCCGACGGTTTCTTCCCTTTGCTCCGTATTGGTCATAAGTCTTTCGATCTTCGGGTCTCGTGCTCCGAGGACTTCAACCAAAACTCCTGGCATGCTCCCTGACACGTTTTCCGGAGGTATAGGTCGGGAAGCGAGCTCGTTGGAGGGAGAACTGTGGTGCGACCCAAAACGGTCCAAAAGATGGCCGAAGCTTCCAACGAGTGGCGAACGCTCGTCCGGTGTCAGAAACCACTGGAAATGCACTTTCAGCGAAGGAAACGAGCTGAGCTCGAGGATTTCCGGTGCTCGTCCCAAGAAAACGCGAGCGGGAATGCCCCGGACTCAGTTTTCTCGTCCTGGGGTAAAAAGCGGTCCCCCGACGGTTTCTTCCCTTTGCTCCGTATTGGTCATAAGTCTTTCGATCTTCGGGTCTCGTGCTCCGAGGACTTCAACCCACACTCCTGGCATGCTCCCTGACACGTTTTCCGGAGGTATAGGTCGGGAAGCGAGCTCGTTGGAGGGAGAACTGTGGTGCGACCCAAAACGGTCCAAAAGATGGCCGAAGCTTCCAACGAGTGGCGAACGCTCGTCCGGTGTCAGAAACCACTGGAAATGCACTTGCAGCGAAGGAAACGGGCTGAGCTCGAGGACTTCCGGTGCTCGTCCCAAGAAAACGCGAGCGGGAATGCCCCGGACTCAGTTTTCTCGTCCTGGGGTAAAAAGCGGTCCCCCGACGGTTTCTACCCTTTGCTCCGTATTGGCCATAAGTCTTTCGATCTTCGGGTCTCGTGCTTCGAGGACTTCAACCCACACTCCTGGCATGCTCCCTGACACGTTTTCCGGAGGTATAGGTCGGGAAGCGAGCTCGTTGGAGGGAGAACTGTGGTGCGACCCAAAACGGTCCAAAAGATGGCCGAAGCTTCCAACGAGTGGCGAACGCTCGTCCGGTGTCAGAAACCACTGGAAATGCACTTGCAGCGAAGGAAACGGGCTGAGCTCGAGGACTTCCGGCGCTCGTCCCAAGAAAACGCGAGCGGGAATGCCCCGGACTCAGTTTTCTCGTCCTGGGGTAAAAAGCGGTCCCCCGACGGTTTCTTCCCTTTGCTCCGTATTGGTCATAAGTCTTTCGATCTTCGGGTCTCGTGCTCCGAGGACTTCAACCCACACTCCTGGCATGCTCCCTGACACGTTTTCCGGAGGTATAGGTCGGGAAGCGAGCTCGTTGGAGGGAGAACTGTGGTGCGACCCAAAACGGTCCAAAAGATGGCCGAAGCTTCCAACGAGTGGCGAACGCTCGTCCGGTGTCAGAAACCACTGGAAATGCACTTGCAGCGAAGGAAACGGGCTGAGCTCGAGGACTTCCGGTGCTCGTCCCAACAAAACGCGAGCGGGAATGCCCCGGACTCAGTTTTCTCGTCCTGGGGTAAAAAGCGGTCCCCCGACGGTTTCTACCCTTTGCTCCGTATTGGCCATAAGTCTTTCGATCTTCGGGTCTCGTGCTCCGAGGACTTCAACCCACACTCCTGGCATGCTCCCTGACACGTTTTCCGGAGGTATAGGTCGGGAAGCGAGCTCGTTGGAGGGAGAACTGTGGTGCGACCCAAAACGGTCCAAAAGATGGCCGAAGCTTCCAACGAGTTGCGAACGCTCGTCCGGTGTCAGAAACCACTGGAAATGCACTTGCAGCGAAGGAAACGGGCTGAGCTCGAGGACTTCCGGTGCTCGTCCCAAGAAAACGCGAGCGGGAATGCCCCGGACTCAGTTTTCTCGTCCTGGGGTAAAAAGCGGTCCCCCGACGGTTTCTTCCCTTTGCTCCGTATTGGTCATAAGTCTTTCGATCTTCGGGTCTCGTGCTCCGAGGACTTCAACCCACACTCCTGGCATGCTCCCAGACACGTTTTCCGGAGGTATAGGTCGGGAAGGGAGCTCGTTGGAGGGAGAACTGTGGTGCGACCCAAAACGGTCCAAAAGATGGCCGAAGCTTCCAACGAGTGGCGAACGCTCGTCCGGTGTCATAAACCACTGGAAATGCACTTGCAGCGAAGGAAACGGGCTGAGCTCGAGGACTTCCGGTGCTCGTCCCAAGAAAACGCGAGCGGGAATGCCCCGGACTCAGTTTTCTCGTCCTGGGGTAAAAAGCGGTCCCCCGACGGTTTCTTCCCTTTGCTCCGTATTGGTCATAAGTCTTTCGATCTTCGGGTCTCGTGCTCCGAGGACTTCAACCCACACTCCTGGCATGCTCCCTGACACGTTTTCCGGAGGTATAGGTCGGGAAGCGAGCTCGTTGGAGGGAGAACTGTGGTGCGACCCAAAACGGTCCAAAAGATGGCCGAAGCTTCCAACGAGTGGCGAACGCTCGTCCGGTGTCAGAAACCACTGGAAATGCACTTGCAGCGAAGGAAACGGGCTGAGCTCGAGGACTTCCGGTGCTCGTCCCAAGAAAACGCGAGCGGGAATGCCCCGGACTCAGTTTTCTCGTCCTGGGGTAAAAAGCGGTCCCCCGACGGTTTCTTCCCTTTGCTCCGTATTGGCCATAAGTCTTTCGATCTTCGGGTCTCGTGCTCCGAGGACTTCAACCCACACTCCTGGCATGCTCCCTGACACGTTTTCCGGAGGTATAGGTCGGGAAGCGAGCTCGTTGGAGGGAGAACTGTGGTGCGACCCAAAACGGTCCAAAAGATGGCCGAAGCTTCCAACGAGTGGCGAACGCTCGTCCGGTGTCAGAAACCACTGGAAATGCACTTGCAGCGAAGGAAACGGGCTGAGCTCGAGGACTTCCGGTGCTCGTCCCAAGAAAACGCGAGCGGGAATGCCCCGGACTCAGTTTTCTCGTCCTGGGGTAAAAAGCGGTCCCCCGACGGTTTCTTCCCTTTGCTCCGTATTGGCCATAAGTCTTTCGATCTTCGGGTCTCGTGCTCCGAGGACTTCAACCCACACTCCTGGCATGCTCCCTGACACGTTTTCCGGAGGTATAGGTCGGGAAGCGAGCTCGTTGGAGGGAGAACTGTGGTGCGACCCAAAACGGTCCAAAAGATGGCCGAAGCTTCCAACGAGTGGCGAACGCTCGTCCGGTGTCAGAAACCACTGGAAATGCACTTGCAGCGAAGGAAACGGGCTGAGCTCGAGGACTTCCGGTGCTCGTCCCAAGAAAACGCGAGCGGGAATGCCCCGGACTCAGTTTTCTCGTCCTGGGGTAAAAAGCGGTCCCCCGACGGTTTCTTCCCTTTGCTCCGTATTGGTCATAAGTCTTTCGATCTTCGGGTCTCGTGCTCCGAGGACTTCAACCCACACTCCTGGCATGCTCCCTGACACGTTTTCCGGAGGTATAGGTCGGGAAGCGAGCTCGTTGGAGGGAGAAATGTGGTGCGACCCAAAACGGTCCAAAAGATGGCCGAAGCTTCCAACGAGTGGCGAACGCTCGTCCGGTGTCAGAAACCACTGGAAATGCACTTGCAGCGAAGGAAACGAGCTGAGCTCGAGGACTTCCGGTGCTCGTCCCAAGAAAACGCGAGCGGGAATGCCCCGGACTCAGTTTTCTCGTCCTGGGGTAAAAAGCGGTCCCCCGACGGTTTCTTCCCTTTGCTCCGTATTGGTCATAAGTCTTTCGATCTTCGGGTCTCGTGCTCCGAGGACTTCAACCCACACTCCTGGCATGCTCCCTGACACGTTTTCCGGAGGTATAGGTCGGGAAGCGAGCTCGTTGGAGGGAGAACTGTGGTGCGACCCAAAACGGTCCAAAAGATGGCCGAAGCTTCCAACGAGTGGCGAACGCTCGTCCGGTGTCAGAAACCACTGGAAATGCACTTGCAGCGAAGGAAACGGGCTGAGCTCGAGGACTTCCGGTGCTCGTCCCAAGAAAACGCGAGCGGGAATGCCCCGGACTCAGTTTTCTCGTCCTGGGGTAAAAAGCGGTCCCCCGACGGTTTCTACCCTTTGCTCCGTATTGGCCATAATTCTTTCGATCTTCGGGTCTCGTGCTCCGAGGACTTCAACCCACACTCCTGGCATGCTCCCTGACACGTTTTCCGGAGGTATAGGTCGGGAAGCGAGCTCGTTGGAGGGAGAACTGTGGTGCGACCCAAAACGGTCCAAAAGATGGCCGAAGCTTCCAACGAGTGGCGAACGCTCGTCCGGTGTCAGAAACCACTGGAAATGCACTTGCAGCGAAGGAAACGGGCCGAGCTCGAGGACTTCCGGTGCTCGTCCCAAGAAAACGCGAGCGGGAATGCCCCGGACTCAGTTTTCTCGTCCTGGGGTAAAAAGCGGTCCCCCGACGGTTTCTTCCCTTTGCTCCGTATTGGTCATAAGTCTTTCGATCTTCGGGTCTCGTGCTCCGAGGACTTCAACCCACACTCCTGGCATGCTCCCAGACACGTTTTCCGGAGGTATAGGTCGGGAAGGGAGCTCGTTGGAGGGAGAACTGTGGTGCGACCCAAAACGGTCCAAAAGATGGCCGAAGCTTCCAACGAGTGGCGAACGCTCGTCCGGTGTCAAAAACCACTGGAAATGCACTTGCAGCGAAGGAAACGGGCTGAGCTCGAGGACTTCCGGTGCTCGTCCCAAGAAAACGCGAGCGGGAATGCCCCGGACTCAGTTTTCTCGTCCTGGGGTAAAAAGCGGTCCCCCGACGGTTTCTTCCCTTTGCTCCGTATTGGTCATAAGTCTTTCGATCTTCGGGTCTCGTGCTCCGAGGACTTCAACCCACACTCCTGGCATGCTCCCTGACACGTTTTCCGGAGGTATAGGTCGGGAAGCGAGCTCGTTGGAGGGAGAACTGTGGTGCGACCCAAAACGGTCCAAAAGATGGGCGAAGCTTCCAACGAGTGGCGAACGCTCGTCCGGTGTCAGAAACCACTGGAAATGCACTTGCAGCGAAGGAAACGGGCTGAGCTCGAGGACTTCCGGTGCTCGTCCCAAGAAAACGCGAGCGGGAATGCCCCGGACTCAGTTTTCTCGTCCTGGGGTAAAAAGCGGTCCCCCGACGGTTTCTTCCCTTTGCTCCGTATTGGCCATAAGTCTTTCGATCTTCGGGTCTCGTGCTCCGAGGACTTCAACCCACACTCCTGGCATGCTCCCTGACACGTTTTCCGGAGGTATAGGTCGGGAAGCGAGCTCGTTGGAGGGAGAACTGTGGTGCGACCCAAAACGGTCCAAAAGATGGCCGAAGCTTCCAACGAGTGGCGAACGCTCGTCCGGTGTCAGAAACCACTGGAAATGCACTTGCAGTGAAGGAAACGGGCTGAGCTCGAGGACTTCCGGTGCTCGTCCCAAGAAAACGCGAGCGGGAATGCCCCGGACTCAGTTTTCTCGTCCTGGGGTAAAAAGCGGTCCCCCGACGGTTTCTTCCCTTTGCTCCGTATTGGCCATAAGTCTTTCGATCTTCGGGTCTCGTGCTCCGAGGACTTCAACCCACACTCCTGGCATGCTCCCTGACACGTTTTCCGGAGGTATAGGTCGGGAAGCGAGCTCGTTGGAGGGAGAACTGTGGTGCGACCCAAAACGGTCCAAAAGATGGCCGAAGCTTCCAACGAGTGGCGAACGCTCGTCCGGTGTCAGAAACCACTGGAAATGCACTTGCAGCGAAGGAAACGGGCTGAGCTCGAGGACTTCCGGTGCTCGTCCCAAGAAAACGCGAGCGGGAATGCCCCGGACTCAGTTTTCTCGTCCTGGGGTAAAAAGCGGTCCCCCGACGGTTTCTTCCCTTTGCTCCGTATTGGCCATAAGTCTTTCGATCTTCGGGTCTCGTGCTCCGAGGACTTCAACCCACACTCCTGGCATGCTCCCTGACACGTTTTCCGGAGGTATAGGTCGGGAAGCGAGCTCGTTGGAGGGAGAACTGTGGTGCGACCCAAAACGGTCCAAAAGATGGCCGAAGCTTCCAACGAGTGGCGAACGCTCGTCCGGTGTCAGAAACCACTGGAAATGCACTTGCAGCGAAGGAAACGGGCTGAGCTCGAGGACTTCCGGTGCTCGTCCCAAGAAAACGCGAGCGGGAATGCCCCGGACTCAGTTTTCTCGTCCTGGGGTAAAAAGCGGTCCCCCGACGGTTTCTACCCTTTGCTCCGTATTGGCCATAAGTCTTTCGATCTTCGGGTCTCGTGCTCCGAGGACTTCAACCCACACTCCTGGCATGCTCCCTGACACGTTTTCCGGAGGTATAGGTCGGGAAGCGAGCTCGTTGGAGGGAGAACTGTGGTGCGACCCAAAACGGTCCAAAAGATGGCCGAAGCTTCCAACGAGTGGCGAACGCTCGTCCGGTGTCAGAAACCACTGGAAATGCACTTGCAGCGAAGGAAACGGGCTGAGCTCGAGGACTTCCGGTGCTCGTCCCAAGAAAACGCGAGCGGGAATGCCCCGGACTCAGTTTTCTCGTCCTGGGGTAAAAAGCGGTCCCCCGACGGTTTCTTCCCTTTGCTCCGTATTGGTCATAAGTCTTTCGATCTTCGGGTCTCGTGCTCCGAGGACTTCAACCCACACTCCTGGCATGCTCCCTGACACGTTTTCCGGAGGTATAGGTCGGGAAGCGAGCTCGTTGGAGGGAGAACTGTGGTGCGACCCAAAACGGTCCAAAAGATGGCCGAAGCTTCCAACGAGTGGCGAACGCTCGTCCGGTGTCAGAAACCACTGGAAATGCACTTGCAGCGAAGGAAACGGGCTGAGCTCGAGGACTTCCGGTGCTCGTCCCAAGAAAACGCGAGCGGGAATGCCCCGGACTCAGTTTTCTCGTCCTGGGGTAAAAAGCGGTCCCCCGACGGTTTCTTCCCTTTGCTCCGTATTGGCCATAAGTCTTTCGATCTTCGGATCTCGTGCTCCGAGGACTTCAACCCACACTCCTGGCATGCTCCCTGACACGTTTTCCGGAGGTATAGGTCGGGAAGCGAGCTCGTTGGAGGGAGAACTGTGGTGCGACCCAAAACGGTCCAAAAGATGGCCGAAGCTTCCAACGAGTGGCGAACGCTCGTCCGGTGTCAGAAACCACTGGAAATGCACTTGCAGCGAAGGAAACGAGCTGAGCTCGAGGACTTCCGGTGCTCGTCCCAAGAAAACGCGAGCGGGAATGCCCCGGACTCAGTTTTCTCGTCCTGGGGTAAAAAGCGGTCCCCCGACGGTTTCTTCCCTTTGCTCCGTATTGGTCATAAGTCTTTCGATCTTCGGGTCTCGTGCTCCGAGGACTTCAACCCACACTCCTGGCATGCTCCCTGACACGTTTTCCGGAGGTATAGGTCGGGAAGCGAGCTCGTTGGAGGGAGAACTGTGGTGCGACCCAAAACGGTCCAAAAGATGGCCGAAGCTTCCAACGAGTGGCGAACGCTCGTCCGGTGTCAGAAACCACTGGAAATGCACTTGCAGCGAAGGAAACGGGCTGAGCTCGAGGACTTCCGGTGCTCGTCCCAAGAAAACGCGAGCGGGAATGCCCCGGACTTAGTTTTCTCGTCCTGGGGTAAAAAGCGGTCCCCCGACGGTTTCTTCCCTTTGCTCCGTATTGGTCATAAGTCTTTCGATCTTCGGGTCTCGTGCTCCGAGGACTTCAACCCACACTCCTGGCATGCTCCCTGACACGTTTTCCGGAGGTATAGGTCGGGAAGCGAGCTCGTTGGAGGGAGAACTGTGGTGCGACCCAAAACGGTCCAAAAGATGGCCGAAGCTTCCAACGAGTGGCGAACGCTCGTCCGGTGTCAGAAACCACTGGAAATGCACTTGCAGCGAAGGAAACGGGCTGAGCTCGAGGACTTCCGGTGCTCGTCCCAAGAAAACGCGAGCGGGAATGCCCCGGACTCAGTTTTCTCGTCCTGGGGTAAAAAGCGGTCCCCCGACGGTTTCTTCCCTTTGCTCCGTATTGGTCATAAGTCTTTCGATCTTTGGGTCTCGTGCTCCGAGGACTTCAACCCACACTCCTGGCATGCTCCCTGACACGTTTTCCGGAGGTATAGGTCGGGAAGCGAGCTCGTTGGAGGGAGAACTGTGGTGCGACCCAAAACGGTCCAAAAGATGGCCGAAGCTTCCAACGAGTGGCGAACGCTCGTCCGGTGTCAGAAACCACTGGAAATGCACTTGCAGCGAAGGAAACGGGCTGAGCTCGAGGACTTCCGGTGCTCGTCCCAAGAAAACGCGAGCGGGAATGCCCCGGACTCAGTTTTCTCGTCCTGGGGTAAAAAGCGGTCCCCCGACGGTTTCTTCCCTTTGCTCCGTATTGGCCATAAGTCTTTCGATCTTCGGATCTCGTGCTCCGAGGACTTCAACCCACACTCCTGGCATGCTCCCTGACACGTTTTCCGGAGGTATAGGTCGGGAAGCGAGCTCGTTGGAGGGAGAACTGTGGTGCGACCCAAAACGGTCCAAAAGATGGCCGAAGCTTCCAACGAGTGGCGAACGCTCGTCCGGTGTCAGAAACCACTGGAAATGCACTTGCAGCGAAGGAAACGGGCTGAGCTCGAGGACTTCCGGTGCTCGTCCCAAGAAAACGCGAGCGGGAATGCCCCGGACTCAGTTTTCTCGTCCTGGGGTAAAAAGCGGTCCCCCGACGGTTTCTACCCTTTGCTCCGTATTGGCCATAAGTCTTTCGATCTTCGGGTCTCGTGCTCCGAGGACTTCAACCCACACTCCTGGCATGCTCCCAGACACGTTTTCCGGAGGTATAGGTCGGGAAGGGAGCTCGTTGGAGGGAGAACTGTGGTGCGACCCAAAACGGTCCAAAAGATGGCCGAAGCTTCCAACGAGTGGCGAACGCTCGTCCGGTGTCAGAAACCACTGGAAATGCACTTGCAGCGAAGGAAACGGGCTGAGCTCGAGGACTTCCGGTGCTCGTCCAAGAAAACGCGAGCGGGAATGCCCCGGACTCAGTTTTCTCGTCCTGGGGTAAAAAGCGGTCCCCCGACGGTTTCTTCCCTTTGCTCCGTATTGGTCATAAGTCTTTCGATCTTCCGGTCTCGTGCTCCGAGGACTTCAACCCACACTCCTGGCATGCTCCCAGACACGTTTTCCGGAGGTATAGGTCGGGAAGGGAGCTCGTTGGAGGGAGAACTGTGGTGCGACGCAAAACGGTCCAAAAGATGGCCGAAGCTTCCAACGAGTGGCGAACGCTCGTCCGGTGTCAGAAACCACTGGAAATGCACTTGCAGCGAAGGAAACGGGCTGAGCTCGAGGACTTCCGGTGCTCGTCCGAAGAAAACGCGAGCGGGAATGCCCCGGACTCAGTTTTCTCGTCCTGGGGTAAAAAGCGGACCCCCGACGGTTTCTTCCCTTTGCTCCGTATTGGTCATAAGTCTTTCGATCTTCGGGTCTCGTGCTCCGAGGACTTCAACCCACACTCCTGGCATGCTCCCTGACACGTTTTCCGGAGGTATAGGTCGGGAAGCGAGCTCGTTGGAGGGAGAACTGTGGTGCGACCCAAAACGGTCCAAAAGATGGCCGAAGCTTCCAACGAGTGGCGAACGCTCGTCCGGTGTCAGAAACCACTGGAAATGCACTTGCAGCGAAGGAAACGGGCTGAGCTCGAGGACTTCCGGTGCTCGTCCCAAGAAAACGCGAGCGGGAATGCCCCGGACTCAGTTTTCTCGTCCTGGGGTAAAAAGCGGTCCCCCGACGGTTTCTACCCTTTGCTCCGTATTGGCCATAAGTCTTTCGATCTTCGGGTCTCGTGCTCCGAGGACTTCAACCCACACTCCTGGCATGCTCCCTGACACGTTTTCCGGAGGTATAGGTCGGGAAGCGAGCTCGTTGGAGGGAGAACTGTGGTGCGACCCAAAACGGTCCAAAAGATGGCCGAAGCTTCCAACGAGTGGCGAACGCTCGTCCGGTGTCAGAAACCACTGGAAATGCACTTGCAGCGAAGGAAACGGGCTGAGCTCGAGGACTTCCGGTGCTCGTCCCAAGAAAACGCGAGCGGGAATGCCCCGGACTCAGTTTTCTCGTCCTGGGGTAAAAAGCGGTCCCCCGACGGTTTCTTCCCTTTGCTCCGTATTGGTCATAAGTCTTTCGATCTTCGGGTCTCGTGCTCTGAGGACTTCAACCAAAACTCCTGGCATGCTCCCTGACACGTTTTCCGGAGGTATAGGTCGGGAAGCGAGCTCGTTGGAGGGAGAACTGTGGTGCGACCCAAAACGGTCCAAAAGATGGCCGAAGCTTCCAACGAGTGGCGAACGCTCGTCCGGTGTCAGAAACCACTGGAAATGCACTTGCAGCGAAGGAAACGGGCTGAGCTCGAGGACTTCCGGTGCTCGTCCCAAGAAAACGCGAGCGGGAATGCCCCGGACTCAGTTTTCTCGTCCTAGGGTAAAAAGCGGTCCCCCGACGGTTTCTTCCTTTTGCTCCGTATTGGTCATAAGTCTTTCGATCTTCGGGTCTCGTGCTCCGAGGACTTCAACCCACACTCCTGGCATGCTCCCTGACACGTTTTCCGGAGGTATAGGTCGGGAAGCGAGCTCGTTGGAGGGAGAACTGTGGTGCGACCCAAAACGGTCCAAAAGATGGCCGAAGCTTCCAACGAGTGGCGAACGCTCGTCCGGTGTCAGAAACCACTGGAAATGCACTTGCAGCGAAGGAAACGGGCTGAGCTCGAGGACTTCCGGTGCTCGTCCCAAGAAAACGCGAGCGGGAATGCCCCGGACTCAGTTTTCTCGTCCTGGGGTAAAAAGCGGTCCCCCGACGGTTTCTTCCCTTTGCTCCGTATTGGCCATAAGTCTTTCGATCTTCGGGTCTCGTGCTCCGAGGACTTCAACCCACACTCCTGGCATGCTCCCTGACACGTTTTTCGGAGGTATAGGTCGGGAAGCGAGCTCGTTGGAGGGAGAACTGTGGTGCGACCCAAAACGGTCCAAAAGATGGCCGAAGCTTCCAACGAGTGGCGAACGCTCGTCCGGTGTCAGAAACCACTGGAAATGCACTTGCAGCGAAGGAAACGGGCTGAGCTCGAGGACTTCCGGTGCTCGTCCCAAGAAAACGCGAGCGGGAATGCCCCGGACTCAGTTTTCTCGTCCTGGGGTAAAAAGCGGTCCCCCGACGGTTTCTTCCCTTTGCTCCGTATTGGCCATAAGTCTTTCGATCTTCGGGTCTCGTGCTCCGAGGACTTCAACCCACACTCCTGGCATGCTCCCTGACACGTTTTCCGGAGGTATAGGTCGGGAAGCGAGCTCGTTGGAGGGAGAACTGTGGTGCGACCCAAAACGGTCCAAAAGATGGCCGAAGCTTCCAACGAGTGGCGAACGCTCGTCCGGTGTCAGAAACCACTGGAAATGCACTTGCAGCGAAGGAAACGGGCTGAGCTCGAGGACTTCCGGTGCTCGTCCCAAGAAAACGCGAGCGGGAATGCCCCGGACTCAGTTTTCTCGTCCTGGGGTAAAAAGCGGTCCCCCGACGGTTTCTTCCCTTTGCTCCGTATTGGCCATAAGTCTTTCGATCTTCGGGTCTCGTGCTCCGAGGACTTCAACCCACACTCCTGGCATGCTCCCTGACACGTTTTCCGGAGGTATAGGTCGGGAAGCGAGCTCGTTGGAGGGAGAACTGTGGTGCGACCCAAAACGGTCCAAAAGATGGCCGAAGCTTCCAACGAGTGGCGAACGCTCGTCCGGTGTCAGAAACCACTGGAAATGCACTTGCAGCGAAGGAAACGGGCTGAGCTCGAGGACTTCCGGTGCTCGTCCCAAGAAAACGCGAGCGGGAATGCCCCGGACTCAGTTTTCTCGTCCTGGGGTAAAAAGCGGTCCCCCGACGGTTTCTTCCCTTTGCTCCGTATTGGTCATAAGTCTTTCGATCTTCGGGTCTCGTGCTCCGAGGACTTCAACCCACACTCCTGGCATGCTCCCTGACACGTTTTCCGGAGGTATAGGTCGGGAAGCGAGCTCGTTGGAGGGAGAACTGTGGTGCGACCCAAAACGGTCCAAAAGATGGCCGAAGCTTCCAACGAGTGGCGAACGCTCGTCCGGTGTCAGAAACCACTGGAAATGCACTTGCAGCGAAGGAAACGGGCTGAGCTCGAGGACTTCCGGTGCTCGTCCCAAGAAAACGCGAGCGGGAATGCCCCGGACTCAGTTTTCTCGTCCTGGGGTAAAAAGCGGTCCCCCGACGGTTTCTTCCCTTTGCTCCGTATTGGCCATAAGTCTTTCGATCTTCGGATCTCGTGCTCCGAGGACATCAACCCACACTCCTGGCATGCTCCCTGACACGTTTTCCGGAGGTATAGGTCGGGAAGCGAGCTCGTTGGAGGGAGAACTGTGGTGCGACCCAAAACGGTCCAAAAGATGGCCGAAGCTTCCAACGAGTGGCGAACGCTCGTCCGGTGTCAGAAACCACTGGAAATGCACTTGCAGCGAAGGAAACGGGCTGAGCTCGAGGACTTCCGGTGCTCGTCCCAAGAAAACGCGAGCGGGAATGCCCCGGACTCAGTTTTCTCGTTCTGGGGTAAAAAGCGGTCCCCCGACGGTTTCTTCCCTTTGCTCCGTATTGGTCATAAGTCTTTCGATCTTCGGGTCTCGTGCTCCGAGGACTTCAACCCACACTCCTGGCATGCTCCCTGACACGTTTTCCGGAGGTATAGGTCGGGAAGCGAGCTCGTTGGAGGGAGAACTGTGGTGCGACCCAAAACGGTCCAAAAGATGGCCGAAGCTTCCAACGAGTGGCGAACGCTCGTCCGGTGTCAGAAACCACTGGAAATGCACTTGCAGCGAAGGAAACGGGCAGAGCTCGAGGACTTCCGGTGCTCGTCCCAAGAAAACGCGAGCGGGAATGCCCCGGACTCAGTTTTCTCGTCCTGGGGTAAAAAGCGGTCCCCCGACGGTTTCTTCCCTTTGCTCCGTATTGGTCATAAGTCTTTCGATCTTCGGGTCTCGTGCTCCGAGGACTTCAACCCACACTCCTGGCATGCTCCCTGACACGTTTTCCGGAGGTATAGGTCGGGAAGCGAGCTCGTTGGAGGGAGAACTGTGGTGCGACCCAAAACGGTCCAAAAGATGGCCGAAGCTTCCAACGAGTGGCGAACGCTCGTCCGGTGTCAGAAACCACTGGAAATGCACTTGCAGCGAAGGAAACGGGCTGAGCTCGAGGACTTCCGGTGCTCGTCCCAAGAAAACGCGAGCGGGAATGCCCCGGACTCAGTTTTCTCGTCCTGGGGTAAAAAGCGGTCCCCCGACGGTTTCTTCCCTTTGCTCCGTATTGGTCATAAGTCTTTCGATCTTCGGGTCTCGCTCCGAGGACTTCAACCCACACTCCTGGCATGCTCCCTGACACGTTTTCCGGAGGTATAGGTCGGGAAGCGAGCTCGTTGGAGGGAGAACTGTGGTGCGACCCAAAACGGTCCAAAAGATGGCCGAAGCTTCCAACGAGTAGCGAACGCTCGTCCGGTGTCAGAAACCACTGGAAATGCACTTGCAGCGAAGCAAACGGGCTGAGCTCAAGGACTTCCAGTGCTCGTCCCAAGAAAACGCGAGCGGGAATGCCCCGGACTCAGTTTTCTCGTCCTGGGGTAAAAAGCGGTCCCCCGACGGTTTCTTCCCTTTGCTCCGTATTGGTCATAAGTCTTTCGATCTTCGGGTCTCGTGCTCCGAGGACTTCAACCCACACTCCTGGCATGCTCCCAGACACGTTTTCCGGAGGTATAGGTCGGGAAGGGAGCTCGTTGGAGGGAGAACTGTGGTGCGACCCAAAACGGTCCAAAAGATGGCCGAAGCTTCCAACGAGTGGCGAACGCTCGTCCGGTGTCAGAAACCACTGGAAATGCACTTGCAGCGAAGGAAACGGGCTGAGCTCGAGGACTTCCGGTGCTCGTCCTAGAAAACGCGAGCGGGAATGCCCCGGACTCAGTTTTCTCGTCCTGGGGTAAAAAGCGGTCCCCCGACGGTTTCTTCCCTTTGCTCCGTATTGGTCATAAGTCTTTCGATCTTCCGGTCTCGTGCTCCGAGGACTTCAACCCACACTCCTGGCATGCTCCCAGACACGTTTTCCGGAGGTATAGGTCGGGAAGGGAGCTCGTTGGAGGGAGAACTGTGGTGCGACCCAAAACGGTCCAAAAGATGGCCGAAGCTTCCAACGAGTGGCGAACGCTCGTCCGGTGTCAGAAACCACTGGAAATACACTTGCAGCGAAGGAAACGGGCTGAGCTCGAGGACTTCCGGTGCTCGTCCCAAGAAAACGCGAGCGGGAATGCCCCGGACTCAGTTTTCTCGTCCTGGGGTAAAAAACGGTCCCCCGACGGTTTCTTCCCTTTGCTCCGTATTGGCCATAAGTCTTTCGATCTTCGGGTCTCGTGCTCCGAGGACTTCAACCCACACTCCTGGCATGCTCCCTGACACGTTTTCCGGAGGTATAGGTCGGGAAGCGAGCTCGTTGGAGGGAGAACTGTGGTGCGACCCAAAACGGTCCAAAAGATGGCCGAAGCTTCCAACGAGTGGCGAACGCTCGTCCGGTGTCAGAAACCACTGGAAATGCACTTGCAGCGAAGGAAACGGGCTGAGCTCGAGGACTTCCGGTGCTCGTCCCAAGAAAACGCGAGCGGGAATGCCCCGGACTCAGTTTTCTCGTCCTGGGGTAAAAAGCTGTCCCCCGACGGTTTCTTCCCTTTGCTCCGTATTGGTCATAAGTCTTTCGATCTTCGGGTCTCGTGATCCGAGGACTTCAACCCACACTCGTGGCATGCTCCCTGATACGTTTTCCGGAGGTATAGGTCGGGAAGCGAGCTCGTTGGAGGGAGAACTGTGGTGCGACCCAAAACGGTCCAAAAGATGGCCGAAGCTTCCAACGAGTGGCGAACGCTCGTCCGGTGTCAGAAACCACTGGAAATGCACTTGCAGCGAAGGAAACGGGCTGAGCTCGAGGACTTCCGGTGCTCGTCCCAAGAAAACGCGAGCGGGAATGCCCCGGACTCAGTTTTCTCGTTCTGGGGTAAAAAGCGGTCCCCCGACGGTTTCTTCCCTTTGCTCCGTATTGGTCATAAGTCTTTCGATCTTCGGGTCTCGTGCTCCGAGGACTTCAACCCACACTCCTGGCATGCTCCCTGACACGTTTTCCGGAGGTATAGGTCGGGAAGCGAGCTCGTTGGAGGGAGAACTGTGGTGCGACCCAAAACGGTCCAAAAGATGGCCGAAGCTTCCAACGAGTGGCGAACGCTCGTCCGGTGTCAGAAACCACTGGAAATGCACTTGCAGCGAAGGAAACGGGCTGAGCTCGAGGACTTCCGGTGCTCGTCCCAAGAAAACGCGAGCGGGAATGCCCCGGACTCAGTTTTCTCGTTCTGGGGATAAAAAGCGGTCCCCCGACGGTTTCTTCCCTTTGCTCCGTATTGGTCATAAGTCTTTCGATCTTCGGGTCTCGTGCTCCGAGGACTTCAACCCACACTCCTGGCATGCTCCCTGACACGTTTTCCGGAGGTATAGGTCGGGAAGCGAGCTCGTTGGAGGGAGAACTGTGGTGCGACCCAAAACGGTCCAAAAGATGGCCGAAGCTTCCAACGAGTGGCGAACGCTCGTCCGGTGTCAGAAACCACTGGAAATGCACTTGCAGCGAAGGAAACGGGCTGAGCTCGAGGACTTCCGGTGCTCGTCCCAAGAAAACGCGAGCGGGAATGCCCCGGACTCAGTTTTCTCGTCCTGGGGTAAAAAGCGGTCCCCCGACGGTTTCTTCCCTTTGCTCCGTATTGGTCATAAGTCTTTCGATCTTCGGGTCTCGTGCTCCGAGGACTTCAACCCACACTCCTGGCATGCTCCCTGACACGTTTTCCGGAGGTATAGGTCGGGAAGCGAGCTCGTTGCAGGGAGAACTGTGGTGCGACCCAAAACGGTCCAAAAGATGGCCGAAGCTTCCAACGAGTGGCGAACGCTCGTCCGGTGTCAGAAACCACTGGAAATGCACTTGCAGCGAAGGAAACGGGCTGAGCTCGAGGACTTCCGGTGCTCGTCCCAAGAAAACGCGAGCGGGAATGCCCCGGACTCAGTTTTCTCGTCCTGGGGTAAAAAGCGGTCCCCCGACGGTTTCTTCCCTTTGCTCCGTATTGGTCATAAGTCTTTCGATCTTCGGGTCTCGTGCTCCGAGGACTTCAACCCACACTCCTGGCATGCTCCCTGACACGTTTTCCGGAGGTATAGGTCGGGAAGCGAGCTCGTTGGAGGGAGAACTGTGGTGCGACCCAAAACGGTCCAAAAGATGGCCGAAGCTTCCAACGAGTGGCGAACGCTCGTCCGGTGTCAGAAACCACTGGAAATGCACTTGCAGCGAAGGAAACGGGCTGAGCTCAAGGACTTCCGGTGCTCGTCCCAAGAAAACGCGAGCGGGAATGCCCCGGACTCAGTTTTCTCGTCCTGGGGTAAAAAGCGGTCCCCCGACGGTTTCTTCCCTTTGCTCCGTATTGGTCATAAGTCTTTCGATCTTCGGGTCTCGTGCTCCGAGGACTTCAACCCACACTCCTGGCATGCTCCCAGACACGTTTTCCGGAGGTATAGGTCGGGAAGGGAGCTCGTTGGAGGGAGAACTGTGGTGCGACCCAAAACGGTCCAAAAGATGGCCGAAGCTTCCAACGAGTGGCGAACGCTCGTCCGGTGTCAGAAACCACTGGAAATGCACTTGCAGCGAAGGAAACGGGCTGAGCTCGAGGACTTCCGGTGCTCGTCCCAAGAAAACGCGAGCGGGAATGCCCCAGACTCAGTTTTCTCGTCCTGGGGTAAAAAGCGGTCCCCCGACGGTTTCTTCCCTTTGCTCCGTATTGGTCATAAGTCTTTCGATCTTCGGGTCTCGTGCTCCGAGGACTTCAACCCACACTCCTGGCATGCTCCCTGACACGTTTTCCGGAGGTATAGGTCGGGAAGCGAGCTCGTTGGAGGGAGAACTGTGGTGCGACCCAAAACGGTCCAAAAGATGGCCGAAGCTTCCAACGAGTGGCGAACGCTCGTCCGGTGTCAGAAACCACTGGAAATGCACTTGCAGCGAAGGAAACGGGCTGAGCTCGAGGACTTCCGGTGCTCGTCCCAAGAAAACGCGAGCGGGAATGCCCCGGACTCAGTTTTCTCGTCCTGGGGTAAAAAGCGGTCCCCCGACGGTTTCTTCCCTTTGCTCCGTATTGGTCATAAGTCTTTCGATCTTCGGGTCTCGTGCTCCGAGGACTTCAACCCACACTCCTGGCATGCTCCCTGACACGTTTTCCGGAGGTATAGGTCGGGAAGCGAGCTCGTTGGAGGGAGAACTGTGGTGCGACCCAAAACGGTCCAAAAGATGGCCGAAGCTTCCAACGAGTGGCGAACGCTCGTCCGGTGTCAGAAACCACTGGAAATGCACTTGCAGCGAAGGAAACGGGCTGAGCTCGAGGACTTCCGGTGCTCGTCCCAAGAAAACGCGAGCGGGAATGCCCCGGACTCAGTTTTCTCGTTCTGGGGATAAAAAGCGGTCCCCCGACGGTTTCTTCCCTTTGCTCCGTATTGGTCATAAGTCTTTCGATCTTCGGGTCTCGTGCTCCGAGGACTTCAACCCACACTCCTGGCATGCTCCCTGACACGTTTTCCGGAGGTATAGGTCGGGAAGCGAGCTCGTTGGAGGGAGAACTGTGGTGCGACCCAAAACGGTCCAAAAGATGGCCGAAGCTTCCAACGAGTGGCGAACGCTCGTCCGGTGTCAGAAACCACTGGAAATGCACTTGCAGCGAAGGAAACGGGCTGAGCTCGAGGACTTCCGGTGCTCGTCCCAAGAAAACGCGAGCGGGAATGCCCCGGACTCAGTTTTCTCGTCCTGGGGTAAAAAGCGGTCCCCCGACGGTTTCTTCCCTTTGCTCCGTATTGGTCATAAGTCTTTCGATCTTCGGGTCTCGTGCTCCGAGGACTTCAACCCACACTCCTGGCATGCTCCCTGACACGTTTTCCGGAGGTATAGGTCGGGAAGCGAGCTCGTTGCAGGGAGAACTGTGGTGCGACCCAAAACGGTCCAAAAGATGGCCGAAGCTTCCAACGAGTGGCGAACGCTCGTCCGGTGTCAGAAACCACTGGAAATGCACTTGCAGCGAAGGAAACGGGCTGAGCTCGAGGACTTCCGGTGCTCGTCCCAAGAAAACGCGAGCGGGAATGCCCCGGACTCAGTTTTCTCGTCCTGGGGTAAAAAGCGGTCCCCCGACGGTTTCTTCCCTTTGCTCCGTATTGGTCATAAGTCTTTCGATCTTCGGGTCTCGTGCTCCGAGGACTTCAACCCACACTCCTGGCATGCTCCCTGACACGTTTTCCGGAGGTATAGGTCGGGAAGCGAGCTCGTTGGAGGGAGAACTGTGGTGCGACCCAAAACGGTCCAAAAGATGGCCGAAGCTTCCAACGAGTGGCGAACGCTCGTCCGGTGTCAGAAACCACTGGAAATGCACTTGCAGCGAAGGAAACGGGCTGAGCTCAAGGACTTCCGGTGCTCGTCCCAAGAAAACGCGAGCGGGAATGCCCCGGACTCAGTTTTCTCGTCCTGGGGTAAAAAGCGGTCCCCCGACGGTTTCTTCCCTTTGCTCCGTATTGGTCATAAGTCTTTCGATCTTCGGGTCTCGTGCTCCGAGGACTTCAACCCACACTCCTGGCATGCTCCCAGACACGTTTTCCGGAGGTATAGGTCGGGAAGGGAGCTCGTTGGAGGGAGAACTGTGGTGCGACCCAAAACGGTCCAAAAGATGGCCGAAGCTTCCAACGAGTGGCGAACGCTCGTCCGGTGTCAGAAACCACTGGAAATGCACTTGCAGCGAAGGAAACGGGCTGAGCTCGAGGACTTCCGGTGCTCGTCCAAGAAAACGCGAGCGGGAATGCCCCGGACTCAGTTTTCTCGTCCTGGGGTAAAAAGCGGTCCCCCGACGGTTTCTTCCCTTTGCTCCGTATTGGTCATAAGTCTTTCGATCTTCGGGTCTCGTGCTCCGAGGACTTCAACCCACACTCCTGGCATGCTCCCAGACACGTTTTCCGGAGGTATAGGTCGGGAAGGGAGCTCGTTGGAGGGAGAACTGTGGTGCGACCCAAAACGGTCCAAAAGATGGCCGAAGCTTCCAACGAGTGGCGAACGCTCGTCCGGTGTCAGAAACCACTGGAAATGCACTTGCAGCGAAGGAAACGGGCTGAGCTCGAGGACTTCCGGTGCTCGTCCCAAGAAAACGCGAGCGGGAATGCCCCGGACTCAGTTTTCTCGTCCTGGGGTAAAAAGCGGTCCCCCGACGGTTTCTTCCCTTTGCTCCGTATTGGTCATAAGTCTTTCGATCTTCGGGTCTCGTGCTCCGAGGACTTCAACCCACACTCCTGGCATGCTCCCTGACACGTTTTCCGGAGGTATAGGTCGGGAAGCGAGCTCGTTGGAGGGAGAACTGTGGTGCGACCCAAAACGGTCCAAAAGATGGCCGAAGCTTCCAACGAGTGGCGAACGCTCGTCCGGTGTCAGAAACCACTGGAAATGCACTTGCAGCGAAGGAAACGGGCTGAGCTCGAGGACTTCCGGTGCTCGTCCCAAGAAAACGCGAGCGGGAATGCCCCGGACTCAGTTTTCTCGTCCTGGGGTAAAAAGCGGTCCCCCGACGGTTTCTTCCCTTTGCTCCGTATTGGTCATAAGTCTTTCGATCTTCGGGTCTCGTGCTCCGAGGACTTCAACCCACACTCCTGGCATGCTCCCTGACACGTTTTCCGGAGGTATAGGTCGGGAAGCGAGCTCGTTGGAGGGAGAACTGTGGTGCGACCCAAAACGGTCCAAAAGATGGCCGAAGCTTCCAACGAGTGGCGAACGCTCGTCCGGTGTCAGAAACCACTGGAAATGCACTTGCAGCGAAGGAAACGGGCTGAGCTCGAGGACTTCCGGTGCTCGTCTCAAGAAAACGCGAGCGGGAATGCCCCGGACTCAGTTTTCTCGTCCTGGGGTAAAAAGCGGTCCCCCGACGGTTTCTTCCCTTTGCTCCGTATTGGTCATAAGTCTTTCGATCTTCGGGTCTCGTGCTCCGAGGACTTCAACCCACACTCCTGGCATGCTCCCTGACACGTTTTCCGGAGGTATAGGTCGGGAAGCGAGCTCGTTGGAGGAAGAACTGTGGTGCGACCCAAAACGGTCCAAAAGATGGCCGAAGCTTCCAACGAGTGGCGAACGCTCGTCCGGTGTCAGAAACCACTGGAAATGCACTTGCAGCGAAGGAAACGGGCTGAGCTCGAGGACTTCCGGTGCTCGTCCCAAGAAAACGCGAGCGGGAATGCCCCGGACTCAGTTTTCTCGTCCTGGGGTAAAAAGCGGTCCCCCGACGGTTTCTTCCCTTTGCTCCGTATTGGTCATAAGTCTTTCGATCTTCGGGTCTCGTGCTCCGAGGACTTCAACCCACACTATTGGCATGCTCCCTGACACGTTTTCCGGAGGTATAGGTCGGGAAGCGAGCTCGTTGGAGGGAGAACTGTGGTGCGACCCAAAACGGTCCAAAAGATGGCCGAAGCTTCCAACGAGTGGCGAACGCTCGTCCGGTGTCAGAAACCACTGAAAATGCACTTGCAGCGAAGGAAACGAGCTGAGCTCGAGGACTTCCGGTGCTCGTCCCAAGAAAACGCGAGCGGGAATGCCCCGGACTCAGTTTTCTCGTCCTGGGGTAAAAAGCGATCCCCCGACGGTTTCTTCCCTTTGCTCCGTATTGGTCATAAGTCTTTCGATCTTCGGGTCTCGTGCTCCGAGGACTTCAACCCACACTCCTGGCATGCTCCCAGACACGTTTTCCGGAGGTATAGGTCGGGAAGGGAGCTCGTTGGAGGGAGAACTGTGGTGCGACCCAAAACGGTCCAAAAGATGGCCGAAGCTTCCAACGAGTGGCGAACGCTCGTCCGGTGTCAGAAACCACTGGAAATGCACTTGTAGCGAAGGAAACGGGCTGAGCTCGAGGACTTCCGGTGCTCGTCCAAGAAAACGCGAGCGGGAATGCCCCGGACTCAGTTTTCTCGTCCTGGGGTAAAAAGCGGTCCCCCGACGGTTTCTTCCCTTTGCTCCGTATTGGTCATAAGTCTTTCGATCTTCGGGTCTCGCGCTCCGAGGACTTCAACCCACACTCCTGGCATGCTCCCAGACACGTTTTCCGGAGGTATAGGTCGGGAAGCGAGCTCGTTGGAGGGAGAACTGTGGTGCGACCCAAAACGGTCCAAAAGATGGCCGAAGCTTCCAACGAGTGGCGAACGCTCGTCCGGTGTCAGAAACCACTGGAAATGCACTTGCAGCGAAGGAAACGGGCTGAGCTCGAGGACTTCCGGTGCTCGTCCCAAGAAAACGCGAGCGGGAATGCCCCGGACTCAGTTTTCTCGTCCTGGGGTAAAAAGCGGTCCCCCGACGGTTTCTTCCCTTTGCTCCGTATTGGTCATAAGTCTTTCGATCTTCGGGTCTCGTGCTCCGAGGACTTCAACCCACACTCCTGGCATGCTCCCTGACACGTTTTCCGGAGGTATAGGTCGGGAAGCGAGCTCGTTGGAGGGAGAACTGTGGTGCGACCCAAAACGGTCCAAAAGATGGCCGAAGCTTCCAACGAGTGGCGAACGCTCGTCCGGTGTCAGAAACCACTGGAAATGCACTTGCAGCGAAGGAAACGGGCTGAGCTCGAGGACTTCCGGTGCTCGTCCCAAGAAAACGCGAGCGGGAATGCCCCGGACTCAGTTTTCTCGTCCTGGGGTAAAAAGCGGTCCCCCGACGGTTTCTTCCCTTTGCTCCGTATTGGTCATAAGTCTTTCGATCTTCGGGTCTCGTGCT
Source organism: Cucumis melo (assembly GCF_025177605.1). NCBI lineage: Eukaryota > Viridiplantae > Streptophyta > Magnoliopsida > Cucurbitales > Cucurbitaceae > Cucumis > Cucumis melo. The sequence continues at coordinate 173,498 of NW_026123942.1, forward strand.
CCGAGGACTTCAACCCACACTCCTGGCATGCTCCCTGACACGTTTTCCGGAGGTATAGGTCGGGAAGCGAGCTCGTTGGAGGGAGAACTGTGGTGCGACCCAAAACGGTCCAAAAGATGGCCGAAGCTTCCAACGAGTGGCGAACGCTCGTCCGGTGTCAGAAACCACTGGAAATGCACTTGCAGCGAAGGAAACGGGCTGAGCTCGAGGACTTCCGGTGCTCGTCCCAAGAAAACGCGAGCGGGAATGCCCCGGACTCAGTTTTCTCGTCTTGGGGTAAAAAGCGGTCCCCCGACGGTTTCTTCCCTTTGCTCCGTATTGGTCATAAGTCTTTCGATCTTCGGGTCTCGTGCTCCGAGGACTTCAACCCACACTCCTGGCATGCTCCCTGACACGTTTTCCGGAGGTATAGGTCGGGAAGCGAGCTCGTTGGAGGGAGAACTGTGGTGCGACCCAAAACGGTCCAAAAGATGGCCGAAGCTTCCAACGAGTGGCGAACGCTCGTCCGGTGTCAGAAACCACTGGAAATGCACTTGCAGCGAAGGAAACGGGCTGAGCTCGAGGACTTCCGGTGCTCGTCCCAAGAAAACGCGAGCGGGAATGCCCCGGACTCAGTTTTCTCGTCCTGGGGTAAAAAGCGGTCCCCCGACGGTTTCTTCCCTTTGCTCCGTATTGGTCATAAGTCTTTCGATCTTCGGGTCTCGTGCTCCGAGGACTTCAACCCACACTCCTGGCATGCTCCCTGACACGTTTTCCGGAGGTATAGGTCGGGAAGCGAGCTCGTTGGAGGGAGAACTGTGGTGCGACCCAAAACGGTCCAAAAGATGGCCGAAGCTTCCAACGAGTGGCGAACGCTCGTCCGGTGTCAGAAACCACTGGAAATGCACTTGCAGCGAAGGAAACGGGCTGAGCTCGAGGACTTCCGGTGCTCGTCCCAAGAAAACGCGAGCGGGAATGCCCCGGACTCAGTTTTCTCGTCCTGGGGTAAAAAGCGGTCCCCCGACGGTTTCTTCCCTTTGCTCCGTATTGGTCATAAGTCTTTCGATCTTCGGGTCTCGCTCCGAGGACTTCAACCCACACTCCTGGCATGCTCCCTGACACGTTTTCCGGAGGTATAGGTCGGGAAGCGAGCTCGTTGGAGGGAGAACTGTGGTGCGACCCAAAACGGTCCAAAAGATGGCCGAAGCTTCCAACGAGTGGCGAACGCTCGTCCGGTGTCAGAAACCACTGGAAATGCACTTGCAGCGAAGGAAACGGGCTGAGCTCGAGGACTTCCGGTGCTCGTCCCAAGAAAACGCGAGCGGGAATGCCCCGGACTCAGTTTTCTCGTTCTGGGGTAAAAAGCGGTCCCCCGACGGTTTCTTCCCTTTGCTCCGTATTGGTCATAAGTCTTTCGATCTTCGGGTCTCGTGCTCCGAGGACTTCAACCCACACTCCTGGCATGCTCCCTGACACGTTTTCCGGAGGTATAGGTCGGGAAGCGAGCTCGTTGGAGGGAGAACTGTGGTGCGACCCAAAACGGTCCAAAAGATGGCCGAAGCTTCCAACGAGTGGCGAACGCTCGTCCGGTGTCAGAAACCACTGGAAATGCACTTGCAGCGAAGGAAACGGGCTGAGCTCGAGGACTTCCGGTGCTCGTCCCAAGAAAACGCGAGCGGGAATGCCCCGGACTCAGTTTTCTCGTTCTGGGGATAAAAAGCGGTCCCCCGACGGTTTCTTCCCTTTGCTCCGTATTGGTCATAAGTCTTTCGATCTTCGGGTCTCGTGCTCCGAGGACTTCAACCCACACTCCTGGCATGCTCCCTGACACGTTTTCCGGAGGTATAGGTCGGGAAGCGAGCTCGTTGGAGGGAGAACTGTGGTGCGACCCAAAACGGTCCAAAAGATGGCCGAAGCTTCCAACGAGTGGCGAACGCTCGTCCGGTGTCAGAAACCACTGGAAATGCACTTGCAGCGAAGGAAACGGGCTGAGCTCGAGGACTTCCGGTGCTCGTCCCAAGAAAACGCGAGCGGGAATGCCCCGGACTCAGTTTTCTCGTCCTGGGGTAAAAAGCGGTCCCCCGACGGTTTCTTCCCTTTGCTCCGTATTGGTCATAAGTCTTTCGATCTTCGGGTCTCGTGCTCCGAGGACTTCAACCCACACTCCTGGCATGCTCCCTGACACGTTTTCCGGAGGTATAGGTCGGGAAGCGAGCTCGTTGCAGGGAGAACTGTGGTGCGACCCAAAACGGTCCAAAAGATGGCCGAAGCTTCCAACGAGTGGCGAACGCTCGTCCGGTGTCAGAAACCACTGGAAATGCACTTGCAGCGAAGGAAACGGGCTGAGCTCGAGGACTTCCGGTGCTCGTCCCAAGAAAACGCGAGCGGGAATGCCCCGGACTCAGTTTTCTCGTCCTGGGGTAAAAAGCGGTCCCCCGACGGTTTCTTCCCTTTGCTCCGTATTGGTCATAAGTCTTTCGATCTTCGGGTCTCGTGCTCCGAGGACTTCAACCCACACTCCTGGCATGCTCCCTGACACGTTTTCCGGAGGTATAGGTCGGGAAGCGAGCTCGTTGGAGGGAGAACTGTGGTGCGACCCAAAACGGTCCAAAAGATGGCCGAAGCTTCCAACGAGTGGCGAACGCTCGTCCGGTGTCAGAAACCACTGGAAATGCACTTGCAGCGAAGGAAACGGGCTGAGCTCAAGGACTTCCGGTGCTCGTCCCAAGAAAACGCGAGCGGGAATGCCCCGGACTCAGTTTTCTCGTCCTGGGGTAAAAAGCGGTCCCCCGACGGTTTCTTCCCTTTGCTCCGTATTGGTCATAAGTCTTTCGATCTTCGGGTCTCGTGCTCCGAGGACTTCAACCCACACTCCTGGCATGCTCCCAGACACGTTTTCCGGAGGTATAGGTCGGGAAGGGAGCTCGTTGGAGGGAGAACTGTGGTGCGACCCAAAACGGTCCAAAAGATGGCCGAAGCTTCCAACGAGTGGCGAACGCTCGTCCGGTGTCAGAAACCACTGGAAATGCACTTGCAGCGAAGGAAACGGGCTGAGCTCGAGGACTTCCGGTGCTCGTCCCAAGAAAACGCGAGCGGGGAATGCCCCAGACTCAGTTTTCTCGTCCTGGGGTAAAAAGCGGTCCCCCGACGGTTTCTTCCCTTTGCTCCGTATTGGTCATAAGTCTTTCGATCTTCGGGTCTCGTGCTCCGAGGACTTCAACCCACACTCCTGGCATGCTCCCTGACACGTTTTCCGGAGGTATAGGTCGGGAAGCGAGCTCGTTGGAGGGAGAACTGTGGTGCGACCCAAAACGGTCCAAAAGATGGCCGAAGCTTCCAACGAGTGGCGAACGCTCGTCCGGTGTCAGAAACCACTGGAAATGCACTTGCAGCGAAGGAAACGGGCTGAGCTCGAGGACTTCCGGTGCTCGTCCCAAGAAAACGCGAGCGGGAATGCCCCGGACTCAGTTTTCTCGTCCTGGGGTAAAAAGCGGTCCCCCGACGGTTTCTTCCCTTTGCTCCGTATTGGTCATAAGTCTTTCGATCTTCGGGTCTCGTGCTCCGAGGACTTCAACCCACACTCCTGGCATGCTCCCTGACACGTTTTCCGGAGGTATAGGTCGGGAAGCGAGCTCGTTGGAGGGAGAACTGTGGTGCGACCCAAAACGGTCCAAAAGATGGCCGAAGCTTCCAACGAGTGGCGAACGCTCGTCCGGTGTCAGAAACCACTGGAAATGCACTTGCAGCGAAGGAAACGGGCTGAGCTCGAGGACTTCCGGTGCTCGTCCCAAGAAAACGCGAGCGGGAATGCCCCGGACTCAGTTTTCTCGTTCTGGGGATAAAAAGCGGTCCCCCGACGGTTTCTTCCCTTTGCTCCGTATTGGTCATAAGTCTTTCGATCTTCGGGTCTCGTGCTCCGAGGACTTCAACCCACACTCCTGGCATGCTCCCTGACACGTTTTCCGGAGGTATAGGTCGGGAAGCGAGCTCGTTGGAGGGAGAACTGTGGTGCGACCCAAAACGGTCCAAAAGATGGCCGAAGCTTCCAACGAGTGGCGAACGCTCGTCCGGTGTCAGAAACCACTGGAAATGCACTTGCAGCGAAGGAAACGGGCTGAGCTCGAGGACTTCCGGTGCTCGTCCCAAGAAAACGCGAGCGGGAATGCCCCGGACTCAGTTTTCTCGTCCTGGGGTAAAAAGCGGTCCCCCGACGGTTTCTTCCCTTTGCTCCGTATTGGTCATAAGTCTTTCGATCTTCGGGTCTCGTGCTCCGAGGACTTCAACCCACACTCCTGGCATGCTCCCTGACACGTTTTCCGGAGGTATAGGTCGGGAAGCGAGCTCGTTGCAGGGAGAACTGTGGTGCGACCCAAAACGGTCCAAAAGATGGCCGAAGCTTCCAACGAGTGGCGAACGCTCGTCCGGTGTCAGAAACCACTGGAAATGCACTTGCAGCGAAGGAAACGGGCTGAGCTCGAGGACTTCCGGTGCTCGTCCCAAGAAAACGCGAGCGGGAATGCCCCGGACTCAGTTTTCTCGTCCTGGGGTAAAAAGCGGTCCCCCGACGGTTTCTTCCCTTTGCTCCGTATTGGTCATAAGTCTTTCGATCTTCGGGTCTCGTGCTCCGAGGACTTCAACCCACACTCCTGGCATGCTCCCTGACACGTTTTCCGGAGGTATAGGTCGGGAAGCGAGCTCGTTGGAGGGAGAACTGTGGTGCGACCCAAAACGGTCCAAAAGATGGCCGAAGCTTCCAACGAGTGGCGAACGCTCGTCCGGTGTCAGAAACCACTGGAAATGCACTTGCAGCGAAGGAAACGGGCTGAGCTCAAGGACTTCCGGTGCTCGTCCCAAGAAAACGCGAGCGGGAATGCCCCGGACTCAGTTTTCTCGTCCTGGGGTAAAAAGCGGTCCCCCGACGGTTTCTTCCCTTTGCTCCGTATTGGTCATAAGTCTTTCGATCTTCGGGTCTCGTGCTCCGAGGACTTCAACCCACACTCCTGGCATGCTCCCAGACACGTTTTCCGGAGGTATAGGTCGGGAAGGGAGCTCGTTGGAGGGAGAACTGTGGTGCGACCCAAAACGGTCCAAAAGATGGCCGAAGCTTCCAACGAGTGGCGAACGCTCGTCCGGTGTCAGAAACCACTGGAAATGCACTTGCAGCGAAGGAAACGGGCTGAGCTCGAGGACTTCCGGTGCTCGTCCAAGAAAACGCGAGCGGGAATGCCCCGGACTCAGTTTTCTCGTCCTGGGGTAAAAAGCGGTCCCCCGACGGTTTCTTCCCTTTGCTCCGTATTGGTCATAAGTCTTTCGATCTTCGGGTCTCGTGCTCCGAGGACTTCAACCCACACTCCTGGCATGCTCCCTGACACGTTTTCCGGAGGTATAGGTCGGGAAGCGAGCTCGTTGCAGGGAGAACTGTGGTGCGACCCAAAACGGTCCAAAAGATGGCCGAAGCTTCCAACGAGTGGCGAACGCTCGTCCGGTGTCAGAAACCACTGGAAATGCACTTGCAGCGAAGGAAACGGGCTGAGCTCGAGGACTTCCGGTGCTCGTCCCAAGAAAACGCGAGCGGGAATGCCCCGGACTCAGTTTTCTCGTCCTGGGGTAAAAAGCGGTCCCCCGACGGTTTCTTCCCTTTGCTCCGTATTGGTCATAAGTCTTTCGATCTTCGGGTCTCGTGCTCCGAGGACTTCAACCCACACTCCTGGCATGCTCCCTGACACGTTTTCCGGAGGTATAGGTCGGGAAGCGAGCTCGTTGGAGGAAGAACTGTGGTGCGACCCAAAACGGTCCAAAAGATGGCCGAAGCTTCCAACGAGTGGCGAACGCTCGTCCGGTGTCAGAAACCACTGGAAATGCACTTGCAGCGAAGGAAACGGGCTGAGCTCGAGGACTTCCGGTGCTCGTCCCAAGAAAACGCGAGCGGGAATGCCCCGGACTCAGTTTTCTCGTCCTGGGGTAAAAAGCGGTCCCCCGACGGTTTCTTCCCTTTGCTCCGTATTGGTCATAAGTCTTTCGATCTTCGGGTCTCGTGCTCCGAGGACTTCAACCCACACTATTGGCATGCTCCCTGACACGTTTTCCGGAGGTATAGGTCGGGAAGCGAGCTCGTTGGAGGGAGAACTGTGGTGCGACCCAAAACGGTCCAAAAGATGGCCGAAGCTTCCAACGAGTGGCGAACGCTCGTCCGGTGTCAGAAACCACTGAAAATGCACTTGCAGCGAAGGAAACGAGCTGAGCTCGAGGACTTCCGGTGCTCGTCCCAAGAAAACGCGAGCGGGAATGCCCCGGACTCAGTTTTCTCGTCCTGGGGTAAAAAGCGATCCCCCGACGGTTTCTTCCCTTTGCTCCGTATTGGTCATAAGTCTTTCGATCTTCGGGTCTCGTGCTCCGAGGACTTCAACCCACACTCCTGGCATGCTCCCAGACACGTTTTCCGGAGGTATAGGTCGGGAAGGGAGCTCGTTGGAGGGAGAACTGTGGTGCGACCCAAAACGGTCCAAAAGATGGCCGAAGCTTCCAACGAGTGGCGAACGCTCGTCCGGTGTCAGAAACCACTGGAAATGCACTTGTAGCGAAGGAAACGGGCTGAGCTCGAGGACTTCCGGTGCTCGTCCAAGAAAACGCGAGCGGGAATGCCCCGGACTCAGTTTTCTCGTCCTGGGGTAAAAAGCGGTCCCCCGACGGTTTCTTCCCTTTGCTCCGTATTGGTCATAAGTCTTTCGATCTTCGGGTCTCGCGCTCCGAGGACTTCAACCCACACTCCTGGCATGCTCCCAGACACGTTTTCCGGAGGTATAGGTCGGGAAGCGAGCTCGTTGGAGGGAGAACTGTGGTGCGACCCAAAACGGTCCAAAAGATGGCCGAAGCTTCCAACGAGTGGCGAACGCTCGTCCGGTGTCAGAAACCACTGGAAATGCACTTGCAGCGAAGGAAACGGGCTGAGCTCGAGGACTTCCGGTGCTCGTCCCAAGAAAACGCGAGCGGGAATGCCCCGGACTCAGTTTTCTCGTCCTGGGGTAAAAAGCGGTCCCCCGACGGTTTCTTCCCTTTGCTCCGTATTGGTCATAAGTCTTTCGATCTTCGGGTCTCGTGCTCCGAGGACTTCAACCCACACTATTGGCATGCTCCCTGACACGTTTTCCGGAGGTATAGGTCGGGAAGCGAGCTCGTTGGAGGGAGAACTGTGGTGCGACCCAAAACGGTCCAAAAGATGGCCGAAGCTTCCAACGAGTGGCGAACGCTCGTCCGGTGTCAGAAACCACTGAAAATGCACTTGCAGCGAAGGAAACGGGCTGAGCTCGAGGACTTCCGGTGCTCGTCCCAAGAAAACGCGAGCGGGAATGCCCCGGACTCAGTTTTCTCGTCCTGGGGTAAAAAGCGATCCCCCGACGGTTTCTTCCCTTTGCTCCGTATTGGTCATAAGTCTTTCGATCTTCGGGTCTCGTGCTCCGAGGACTTCAACCCACACTCCTGGCATGCTCCCAGACACGTTTTCCGGAGGTATAGGTCGGGAAGGGAGCTCGTTGGAGGGAGAACTGTGGTGCGACCCAAAACGGTCCAAAAGATGGCCGAAGCTTCCAACGAGTGGCGAACGCTCGTCCGGTGTCAGAAACCACTGGAAATGCACTTGTAGCGAAGGAAACGGGCTGAGCTCGAGGACTTCCGGTGCTCGTCCAAGAAAACGCGAGCGGGAATGCCCCGGACTCAGTTTTCTCGTCCTGGGGTAAAAAGCGGTCCCCCGACGGTTTCTTCCCTTTGCTCCGTATTGGTCATAAGTCTTTCGATCTTCGGGTCTCGCGCTCCGAGGACTTCAACCCACACTCCTGGCATGCTCCCAGACACGTTTTCCGGAGGTATAGGTCGGGAAGCGAGCTCGTTGGAGGGAGAACTGTGGTGCGACCCAAAACGGTCCAAAAGATGGCCGAAGCTTCCAACGAGTGGCGAACGCTCGTCCGGTGTCAGAAACCACTGGAAATGCACTTGCAGCGAAGGAAACGGGCTGAGCTCGAGGACTTCCGGTGCTCGTCCCAAGAAAACGCGAGCGGGAATGCCCCGGACTCAGTTTTCTCGTCCTGGGGTAAAAAGCGGTCCCCCGACGGTTTCTTCCCTTTGCTCCGTATTGGTCATAAGTCTTTCGATCTTCGGGTCTCGTGCTCCGAGGACTTCAACCCACACTCCTGGCATGCTCCCTGACACGTTTTCCGGAGGTATAGGTCGGGAAGCGAGCTCGTTGGAGGGAGAACTGTGGTGCGACCCAAAACGGTCCAAAAGATGGCCGAAGCTTCCAACGAGTGGCGAACGCTCGTCCGGTGTCAGAAACCACTGGAAATGCACTTGCAGCGAAGGAAACGGGCTGAGCTCGAGGACTTCCGGTGCTCGTCCCAAGAAAACGCGAGCGGGAATGCCCCGGACTCAGTTTTCTCGTCCTGGGGTAAAAAGCGGTCCCCCGACGGTTTCTTCCCTTTGCTCCGTATTGGTCATAAGTCTTTCGATCTTCGGGTCTCGTGCTCCGAGGACTTCAACCCACACTCCTGGCATGCTCCCTGACACGTTTTCCGGAGGTATAGGTCGGGAAGCGAGCTCGTTGGAGGGAGAACTGTGGTGCGACCCAAAACGGTCCAAAAGATGGCCAAAGCTTCCAACGAGTGGCGAACGCTCGTCCGGTGTCAGAAACCACTGGAAATGCACTTGCAGCGAAGGAAACGGGCTGAGCTCGAGGACTTCCGGTGCTCGTCCCAAGAAAACGCGAGCGGGAATGCCCCGGACTCAGTTTTCTCGTCTTGGGGTAAAAAGCGGTCCCCCGACGGTTTCTTCCCTTTGCTCCGTATTGGTCATAAGTCTTTCGATCTTCGGGTCTCGTGCTCCGAGGACTTCAACCCACACTCCTGGCATGCTCCCTGACACGTTTTCCGGAGGTATAGGTCGGGAAGCGAGCTCGTTGGAGGGAGAACTGTGGTGCGACCCAAAACGGTCCAAAAGATGGCCGAAGCTTCCAACGAGTGGCGAACGCTCGTCCGGTGTCAGAAACCACTGGAAATGCACTTGCAGCGAAGGAAACGGGCTGAGCTCGAGGACTTCCGGTGCTCGTCCCAAGAAAACGCGAGCGGGAATGCCCCGGACTCAGTTTTCTCGTCCTGGGGTAAAAAGCGATCCCCCGACGGTTTCTTCCCTTTGCTCCGTATTGGTCATAAGTCTTTCGATCTTCGGGTCTCGGGCTCCGAGGACTTCAACCCACACTCCTGGCATGCTTCTGACACGTTTTCCGGAGGTATAGGTCGGGAAGCGAGCTCGTTGGAGGGAGAACTGTGGTGCGACCCAAAACGGTCCAAAAGATGGCCGAAGCTTCCAACGAGTGGCGAACGCTCGTCCGGTGTCAGAAACCACTGGAAATGCACTTGCAGCGAAGGAAACGGGCTGAGCTCGAGGACTTCCGGTGCTCGTCCCAAGAAAACGCGAGCGGGAATGCCCCGGACTCAGTTTTCTCGTCCTGGGGTAAAAAGCGGTCCCCCGACGGTTTCTTCCCTTTGCTCCGTATTGGTCATAAGTCTTTCGATCTTCGGGTCTCGTGCTCCGAGGACTTCAACCCACACTCCTGGCATGCTCCCTGACACGTTTTCCGGAGGTATAGGTCGGGAAGCGAACTCGTTGGAGGGAGAACTGTGGTGCGACCCAAAACGGTCCAAAAGATGGCCGAAGCTTCCAACGAGTGGCGAACGCTCGTCCGGTGTCAGAAACCACTGGAAATGCACTTGCAGCGAAGGAAACGGGCTGAGCTCGAGGACTTCCGGTGCTCGTCCCAAGAAAACGCGAGCGGGAATGCCCCGGACTCAGTTTTCTCGTCCTGGGGTAAAAAGCGGTCCCCCGACGGTTTCTTCCCTTTGCTCCGTATTGGTCATAAGTCTTTCGATCTTCGGGTCTCGTGCTCCGAGGACTTCAACCCACACTCCTGGCATGCTCCCTGACACGTTTTCCGGAGGTATAGGTCGGGAAGCGAGCTCGTTGGAGGGAGAACTGTGGTGCGACCCAAAACGGTCCAAAAGATGGCCGAAGCTTCCAACGAGTGGCGAACGCTCGTCCGGTGTCAGAAACCACTGGAAATGCACTTGCAGCGAAGGAAACGGGCTGAGCTCGAGGACTTCCGGTGCTCGTCCCAAGAAAACGCGAGCGGGGAATGCCCCGGACTCAGTTTTCTCGTCCTGGGGTAAAAAGCGGTCCCCCGACGGTTTCTTCCCTTTGCTCCGTATTGGTCATAAGTCTTTCGATCTTCGGGTCTCGTGCTCCGAGGACTTCAACCCACACTCCTGGCATGCTCCCTGACACGTTTTCCGGAGGTATAGGTCGGGAAGCGAGCTCGTTGGAGGGAGAACTGTGGTGCGACCCAAAACGGTCCAAAAGATGGCCGAAGCTTCCAACGAGTGGCGAACGCTCGTCCGGTGTCAGAAACCACTGGAAATGCACTTGCAGCGAAGGAAACGGGCTGAGCTCGAGGACTTCCGGTGCTCGTCCCAAGAAAACGCGAGCGGGAATGCCCCGGACTCAGTTTTCTCGTCCTGGGGTAAAAAGCGATCCCCCGACGGTTTCTTCCCTTTGCTCCGTATTGGTCATAAGTCTTTCGATCTTCGGGTCTCGTGCTCCGAGGACTTCAACCCACACTCCTGGCATGCTCCCTGACACGTTTTCCGGAGGTATAGGTCGGGAAGCGAGCTCGTTGGAGGGAGAACTGTGGTGCGACCCAAAACGGTCCAAAAGATGGCCGAAGCTTCCAACGAGTGGCGAACGCTCGTCCGGTGTCAGAAACCACTGGAAATGCACTTGCAGCGAAGGAAACGGGCTGAGCTCGAGGACTTCCGGTGCTCGTCCCAAGAAAACGCGAGCGGGAATGCCCCGGACTCAGTTTTCTCGTCCTGGGGTAAAAAGCGGTCCCCCGACGGTTTCTTCCCTTTGCTCCGTATTGGTCATAAGTCTTTCGATCTTCGGGTCTCGTGCTCCGAGGACTTCAACCCACACTCCTGGCATGCTCCCTGACACGTTTTCCGGAGGTATAGGTCGGGAAGCGAGCTCGTTGGAGGGAGAACTGTGGTGCGACCCAAAACGGTCCAAAAGATGGCCGAAGCTTCCAACGAGTGGCGAACGCTCGTCCGGTGTCAGAAACCACTGGAAATGCACTTGCAGCGAAGGAAACGGGCTGAGCTCGAGGACTTCCGGTGCTCGTCCCAAGAAAACGCGAGCGGGAATGCCCCGGACTCAGTTTTCTCGTCCTGGGGTAAAAAGCGGTCCCCCGACGGTTTCTTCCCTTTGCTCCGTATTGGTCATAAGTCTTTCGATCTTCGGGTCTCGTGCTCCGAGGACTTCAACCCACACTCCTGGCATGCTCCCTGACACGTTTTCCGGAGGTATAGGTCGGGAAGCGAGCTCGTTGGAGGGAGAACTGTGGTGCGACCCAAAACGGTCCAAAAGATGGCCGAAGCTTCCAACGAGTGGCGAACGCTCGTCCGGTGTCAGAAACCACTGGAAATGCACTTGCAGCGAAGGAAACGGGCTGAGCTCGAGGACTTCCGGTGCTCGTCCCAAGAAAACGCGAGCGGGAATGCCCCGGACTCAGTTTTCTCGTCCTGGGGTAAAAAGCGATCCCCCGACGGTTTCTTCCCTTTGCTCCGTATTGGTCATAAGTCTTTCGATCTTCGGGTCTCGGGCTCCGAGGACTTCAACCCACACTCCTGGCATGCTCCCTGACACGTTTTCCGGAGGTATAGGTCGGGAAGCGAGCTCGTTGGAGGGAGAACTGTGGTGCGACCCAAAACGGTCCAAAAGATGGCCGAAGCTTCCAACGAGTGGCGAACGCTCGTCCGGTGTCAGAAACCACTGGAAATGCACTTGCAGCGAAGGAAACGGGCTGAGCTCGAGGACTTCCGGTGCTCGTCCCAAGAAAACGCGAGCGGGAATGCCCCGGACTCAGTTTTCTCGTCCTGGGGTAAAAAGCGGTCCCCCGACGGTTTCTTCCGTTTGCTCCGTATTGGTCATAAGTCTTTCGATCTTCGGGTCTCGTGCTCCGAGGACTTCAACCCACACTCCTGGCATGCTCCCTGACACGTTTTCCGGAGGTATAGGTCGGGAAGCGAGCTCGTTGGAGGGAGAACTGTGGTGCGACCCAAAACGGTCCAAAAGATGGCCGAAGCTTCCAACGAGTGGCGAACGCTCGTCCGGTGTCAGAAACCACTGGAAATGCACTTGCAGCGAAGGAAACGGGCTGAGCTCGAGGACTTCCGGTGCTCGTCCCAAGAAAACGCGAGCGGGAATGCCCCGGACTCAGTTTTCTCGTCCTGGGGTAAAAAGCGGTCCCCCGACGGTTTCTTCCCTTTGCTCCGTATTGGTCATAAGTCTTTCGATCTTCGGGTCTCGTGCTCCGAGGACTTCAACCCACACTCCTGGCATGCTCCCTGACACGTTTTCCGGAGGTATAGGTCGGGAAGCGAGCTCGTTGGAGGGAGAACTGTGGTGCGACCCAAAACGGTCCAAAAGATGGCCGAAGCTTCCAATGAGTGGCGAACGCTCGTCCGGTGTCAGAAACCACTGGAAATGCACTTGCAGCGAAGGAAACGGGCTGAGCTCGAGGACTTCCGGTGCTCGTCCCAAGAAAACGCGAGCGGGAATGCCCCGGACTCAGTTTTCTCGTCCTGGGGTAAAAAGCGGTCCCCCGACGGTTTCTTCCCTTTGCTCCGTATTGGTCATAAGTCTTTCGATCTTCGGGTCTCGTGCTCCGAGGACTTCAACCCACACTCCTGGCATGCTCCCTGACACGTTTTCCGGAGGTATAGGTCGGGAAGCGAGCTCGTTGGAGGGAGAACTGTGGTGCGACCCAAAACGGTCCAAAAGATGGCCGAAGCTTCCAACGAGTGGCGAACGCTCGTCCGGTGTCAGAAACCACTGGAAATGCACTTGCAGCGAAGGAAACGGGCTGAGCTCGAGGACTTCCGGTGCTCGTCCCAAGAAAACGCGAGCGGGAATGCCCCGGACTCAGTTTTCTCGTCCTGGGGTAAAAAGCGGTCCCCCCGATGGTTTCTTCCCTTTGCTCCGTATTGGTCATAAGTCTTTCGATCTTCGGGTCTCGTGCTCCGAGGACTTCAACCCACACTCCTGGCATGCTCCCTGACACGTTTTCCGGAGGTATAGGTCGGGAAGCGAGCTCGTTGGAGGGAGAACTGTGGTGCGACCCAAAACGGTCCAAAAGATGGCCGAAGCTTCCAACGAGTGGCGAACGCTCGTCCGGTGTCAGAAACCACTGGAAATGCACTTGCAGCGAAGGAAACGGGCTGAGCTCGAGGACTTCCGGTGCTCGTCCCAAGAAAACGCGAGCGGGAATGCCCCGGACTCAGTTTTCTCGTCCTGGGGTAAAAAGCGGTCCCCCGACGGTTTCTTCCCTTTGCTCCGTATTGGTCATAAGTCTTTCGATCTTCGGGTCTCGTGCTCCGAGGACTTCAACCCACACTCCTGGCATGCTCCCTGACACGTTTTCCGGAGGTATAGGTCGGGAAGCGAGCTCGTTGGAGGGAGAACTGTGGTGCGACCCAAAACGGTCCAAAAGATGGCCGAAGCTTCCAACGAGTGGCGAACGCTCGTCCGGTGTCAGAAACCACTGGAAATGCACTTGCAGCGAAGGAAACGGGCTGAGCTCGAGGACTTCCGGTGCTCGTCCCAAGAAAACGCGAGCGGGAATGCCCCGGACTCAGTTTTCTCGTCCTGGGGTAAAAAGCGGTCCCCCGACGGTTTCTTCCCTTTGCTCCGTATTGGTCATAAGTCTTTCGATCTTCGGGTCTCGTGCTCCGAGGACTTCAACCCACACTCCTGGCATGCTCCCTGACACGTTTTCCGGAGGTATAGGTCGGGAAGCGAGCTCGTTGGAGGGAGAACTGTGGTGCGACCCAAAACGGTCCAAAAGATGGCCGAAGCTTCCAACGAGTGGCGAACGCTCGTCCGGTGTCAGAAACCACTGGAAATGCACTTGCAGCGAAGGAAACGGGCTGAGCTCGAGGACTTCCGGTGCTCGTCCCAAGAAAACGCGAGCGGGAATGCCCCGGACTCAGTTTTCTCGTCCTGGGGTAAAAAGCGGTCCCCCCGACGGTTTCTTCCCTTTGCTCCGTATTGGTCATAAGTCTTTCGATCTTCGGGTCTCGTGCTCCGAGGACTTCAACCCACACTCCTGGCATGCTCCCTGACACGTTTTCCGGAGGTATAGGTCGGGAAGCGAGCTCGTTGGAGGGAGAACTGTGGTGCGACCCAAAACGGTCCAAAAGATGGCCGAAGCTTCCAACGAGTGGCGAACGCTCGTCCGGTGTCAGAAACCACTGGAAATGCACTTGCAGCGAAGGAAACGGGCTGAGCTCGAGGACTTCCGGTGCTCGTCCCAAGAAAACGCGAGCGGGAATGCCCCAGACTCAGTTTTCTCGTCCTGGGGTAAAAAGCGGTCCCCCGACGGTTTCTACCCTTTGCTCCGTATTGGTCATAAGTCTTTCGATCTTCGGGTCTCGTGCTCCGAGGACTTCAACCCACACTCCTGGCATGCTCCCTGACACGTTTTCCGGAGGTATAGGTCGGGAAGCGAGCTCGTTGGAGGGAGAACTGTGGTGCGACCCAAAACGGTCCAAAAGATGGCCGAAGCTTCCAACGAGTGGCGAACGCTCGTCCGGTGTCAGAAACCACTGGAAATGCACTTGCAGCGAAGGAAACGGGCTGAGCTCGAGGACTTCCGGTGCTCGTCCCAAGAAAACGCGAGCGGGAATGCCCCGGACTCAGTTTTCTCGTCCTGGGGTAAAAAGCGGTCCCCCGACGGTTTCTTCCCTTTGCTCCGTATTGGTCATAAGTCTTTCGATCTTCGGGTCTCGTGCTCCGAGGACTTCAACCCACACTCCTGGCATGCTCCCTGACACGTTTTCCGGAGGTATAGGTCGGGAAGCGAGCTCGTTGGAGGGAGAACTGTGGTGCGACCCAAAACGGTCCAAAAGATGGCCGAAGCTTCCAACGAGTGGCGAACGCTCGTCCGGTGTCAGAAACCACTGGAAATGCACTTGCAGCGAAGGAAACGGGCTGAGCTCGAGGACTTCCGGTGCTCGTCCCAAGAAAACGCGAGCGGGAATGCCCCGGACTCAGTTTTCTCGTCCTGGGGTAAAAAGCGGTCCCCCCGACGGTTTCTTCCCTTTGCTCCGTATTGGTCATAAGTCTTTCGATCTTCGGGTCTCGTGCTCCGAGGACTTCAACCCACACTCCTGGCATGCTCCCTGACACGTTTTCCGGAGGTATAGGTCGGGAAGCGAGCTCGTTGGAGGGAGAACTGTGGTGCGACCCAAAACGGTCCAAAAGATGGCCGAAGCTTCCAACGAGTGGCGAACGCTCGTCCGGTGTCAGAAACCACTGGAAATGCACTTGCAGCGAAGGAAACGGGCTGAGCTCGAGGACTTCCGGTGCTCGTCCCAAGAAAACGCGAGCGGGAATGCCCCGGACTCAGTTTTCTCGTCCTGGGGTAAAAAGCGGTCCCCCCCGACGGTTTCTTCCCTTTGCTCCGTATTGGTCATAAGTCTTTCGATCTTCGGGTCTCGTGCTCCGAGGACTTCAACCCACACTCCTGGCATGCTCCCTGACACGTTTTCCGGAGGTATAGGTCGGGAAGCGAGCTCGTTGGAGGGAGAACTGTGGTGCGACCCAAAACGGTCCAAAAGATGGCCGAAGCTTCCAACGAGTGGCGAACGCTCGTCCGGTGTCAGAAACCACTGGAAATGCACTTGCAGCGAAGGAAACGGGCTGAGCTCGAGGACTTCCGGTGCTCGTCCCAAGAAAACGCGAGCGGGAATGCCCCGGACTCAGTTTTCTCGTCCTGGGGTAAAAAGCGGTCCCCCGACGGTTTCTTCCCTTTGCTCCGTATTGGTCATAAGTCTTTCGATCTTCGGGTCTCGTGCTCCGAGGACTTCAACCCACACTCCTGGCATGCTCCCTGACACGTTTTCCGGAGGTATAGGTCGGAAAGCGAGCTCGTTGGAGGGAGAACTGTGGTGCGACCCAAAACGGTCCAAAAGATGGCCGAAGCTTCCAACGAGTGGCGAACGCTCGTCCGGTGTCAGAAACCACTGGAAATGCACTTGCAGCGAAGGAAACGGGCTGAGCTCGAGGACTTCCGGTGCTCGTCCCAAGAAAACGCGAGCGGGAATGCCCCGGACTCAGTTTTCTCGTCCTGGGGTAAAAAGCGGTCCCCCGACGGTTTCTTCCCTTTGCTCCGTATTGGTCATAAGTCTTTCGATCTTCGGGTCTCGTGCTCCGAGGACTTCAACCCACACTCCTGGCATGCTCCCTGACACGTTTTCCGGAGGTATAGGTCGGGAAGCGAGCTCGTTGGAGGGAGAACTGTGGTGCGACCCAAAACGGTCCAAAAGATGGCCGAAGCTTCCAACGAGTGGCGAACGCTCGTCCGGTGTCAGAAACCACTGGAAATGCACTTGCAGCGAAGGAAACGGGCTGAGCTCGAGGACTTCCGGTGCTCGTCCCAAGAAAACGCGAGCGGGAATGCCCCGGACTCAGTTTTCTCGTCCTGGGGTAAAAAGCGGTCCCCCGACGGTTTCTTCCCTTTGCTCCGTATTGGTCATAAGTCTTTCGATCTTCGGGTCTCGTGCTCCGAGGACTTCAACCCACACTCCTGGCATGCTCCCTGACACGTTTTCCGGAGGTATAGGTCGGGAAGCGAGCTCGTTGGAGGGAGAACTGTGGTGCGACCCAAAACGGTCCAAAAGATGGCCGAAGCTTCCAACGAGTGGCGAACGCTCGTCCGGTGTCAGAAACCACTGGAAATGCACTTGCAGCGAAGGAAACGGGCTGAGCTCGAGGACATCCGGTGCTCGTCCCAAGAAAACGCGAGCGGGAATGCCCCGGACTCAGTTTTCTCGTCCTGGGGTAAAAAGCGGTCCCCCGACGGTTTCTTCCCTTTGCTCCGTATTGGTCATAAGTCTTTCGATCTTCGGGTCTCGTGCTCCAAGGACTTCAACCCACACTCCTGGCATGCTCCCTGACACGTTTTCCGGAGGTATAGGTCGGGAAGCGAGCTCGTTGGAGGGAGAACTGTGGTGCGACCCAAAACGGTCCAAAAGATGGCCGAAGCTTCCAACGAGTGGCGAACGCTCGTCCGGTGTCAGAAACCACTGGAAATGCACTTGCAGCGAAGGAAACGGGCTGAGCTCGAGGACTTCCGGTGCTCGTCCCAAGAAAACGCGAGCGGGAATGCCCCGGACTAAGTTTTCTCGTCCTGGGGTAAAAAGCGGTCCCCCGACGGTTTCTTCCCTTTGCTCCGTATTGGTCATAAGTCTTTCGATCTTCGGGTCTCGTGCTCCGAGGACTTCAACCCACACTCCTGGCATGCTCGCTGACACGTTTTCCGGAGGTATAGGTCGGGAAGCGAGCTCGTTGGAGGGAGAAATGTGGTGCGACCCAAAACGGTCCAAAAGATGGCCGAAGCTTCCAAGCGAACGCTCGTCCGGTGTCAGAAACCACTGGAAATGCACTTGCAGCGAAGGAAACGGGCTGAGCTCGAGGACTTCCGGTGCTCGTCCCAAGAAAACGCGAGCGGGAATGCCCCGGACTCAGTTTTCTCGTCCTGGGGTAAAAAGCGGTCCCCCGACGGTTTCTTCCCTTTGCTCCGTATTGGTCATAAGTCTTTCGATCTTCGGGTCTCGTGCTCCGAGGACTTCAACCCACACTCCTGGCATGCTCCCTGACACGTTTTCCGGAGGTATAGGTCGGGAAGCGAGCTCGTTGGAGGGAGAACTGTGGTGCGACCCAAAACGGTCCAAAAGATGGCCGAAGCTTCCAACGAGTGGCGAACGCTCGTCCGGTGTCAGAAAACCACTGGAAATGCACTTGCAGCGAAGGAAACGGGCTGAGCTCGAGGACTTCCGGTGCTCGTCCCAAGAAAACGCGAGCGGGGAATGCCCCGGACTCAGTTTTCTCGTCCTGGGGTAAAAAGCGGTCCCCCGACGGTTTCTTCCCTTTGCTCCGTATTGGTCATAAGTCTTTCGATCTTCGGGTCTCGTGCTCCGAGGACTTCAACCCACACTCCTGGCATGCTCCCTGACACGTTTTCCGGAGGTATAGGTCGGGAAGCGAGCTCGTTGGAGGGAGAACTGTGGTGCGACCCAAAACGGTCCAAAAGATGGCCGAAGCTTCCAACGAGTGGCGAACGCTCGTCCGGTGTCAGAAACCACTGGAAATGCACTTGCAGCGAAGGGAAACGGGCTGAGCTCGAGGACTTCCGGTGCTCGTCCCAAGAAAACGCGAGCGGGAATGCCCCGGACTCAGTTTTCTCGTCCTGGGGTAAAAAGCGGTCCCCCGACGGTTTCTTCCCTTTGCTCCGTATTGGTCATAAGTCTTTCGATCTTCGGGTCTCGTGCTCCGAGGACTTCAACCCACACTCCTGGCATGCTCGCTGACACGTTTTCCGGAGGTATAGGTCGGGAAGCGAGCTCGTTGGAGGGAGAACTGTGGTGCGACCCAAAACGGTCCAAAAGATGGCCGAAGCTTCCAACGAGTGGCGAACGCTCGTCCGGTGTCAGAAACCACTGGAAATGCACTTGCAGCGAAGGAAACGGGCTGAGCTCGAGGACTTCCGGTGCTCGTCCCAAGAAAACGCGAGCGGGGAATGCCCCGGACTCAGTTTTCTCGTCCTGGGGTAAAAAGCGGTCCCCCGACGGTTTCTTCCCTTTGCTCCGTATTGGTCATAAGTCTTTCGATCTTCGGGTCTCGTGCTCCGAGGACTTCAACCCACACTCCTGGCATGCTCCCTGACACGTTTTCCGGAGGTATAGGTCGGGAAGCGAGCTCGTTGGAGGGGAGAACTGTGGTGCGACCCAAAACGGTCCAAAAGATGGCCGAAGCTTCCAACGAGTGGCGAACGCTCGTCCGGTGTCAGAAACCACTGGAAATGCACTTGCAGCGAAGGAAACGGGCTGAGCTCGAGGACTTCCCGGTGCTCGTCCCAAGAAAACGCGAGCGGGAATGCCCCGGACTCAGTTTTCTCGTCCTGGGGTAAAAAGCGGTCCCCCGACGGTTTCTTCCCTTTGCTCCGTATTGGTCATAAGTCTTTCGATCTTCGGGTCTCGTGCTCCGAGGACTTCAACCCACACTCCTGGCATGCTCCCTGACACGTTTTCCGGAGGTATAGGTCGGGAAGCGAGCTCGTTGGAGGGAGAACTGTGGTGCGACCCAAAACGGTCCAAAAGATGGCCGAAGCTTCCAACGAGTGGCGAACGCTCGTCCGGTGTCAGAAACCACTGGAAATGCACTTGCAGCGAAGGAAACGGGCTGAGCTCGAGGACTTCCGGTGCTCGTCCCAAGAAAACGCGAGCGGGAATGCCCCGGACTCAGTTTTCTCGTCCTGGGGTAAAAAGCGGTCCCCCGACGGTTTCTTCCCTTTGCTCCGTATTGGTCATAAGTCTTTCGATCTTCGGGTCTCGTGCTCCGAGGACTTCAACCCACACTCCTGGCATGCTCCCTGACACGTTTTCCGGAGGTATAGGTCGGGAAGCGAGCTCGTTGGAGGGAGAAATGTGGTGCGACCCAAAACGGTCCAAAAGATGGCCGAAGCTTCCAACGAGTGGCGAACGCTCGTCCGGTGTCAGAAACCACTGGAAATGCACTTGCAGCGAAGGAAACGGGCTGAGCTCGAGGACTTCCGGTGCTCGTCCCAAGAAAACGCGAGCGGGAATGCCCCGGACTCAGTTTTCTCGTCCTGGGGTAAAAAGCGGTCCCCCGACGGTTTCTTCCCTTTGCTCCGTATTGGTCATAAGTCTTTCGATCTTCGGGTCTCGTGCTCCGAGGACTTCAACCCACACTCCTGGCATGCTCCCTGACACGTTTTCCGGAGGTATAGGTCGGGAAGCGAGCTCGTTGGAGGGAGAACTGTGGTGCGACCCAAAACGGTCCAAAAGATGGCCGAAGCTTCCAACGAGTGGCGAACGCTCGTCCGGTGTCAGAAACCACTGGAAATGCACTTGCAGCGAAGGAAACGGGCTGAGCTCGAGGACATCCGGTGCTCGTCCCAAGAAAACGCGAGCGGGAATGCCCCGGACTCAGTTTTCTCGTCCTGGGGTAAAAAGCGGTCCCCCGACGGTTTCTTCCCTTTGCTCCGTATTGGTCATAAGTCTTTCGATCTTCGGGTCTCGTGCTCCGAGGACTTCAACTCACACTCCTGGCATGCTCCCTGACACGTTTTCCGGAGGTATAGGTCGGGAAGCGAGCTCGTTGGAGGGAGAACTGTGGTGCGACCCAAAACGGTCCAAAAGATGGCCGAAGCTTCCAACGAGTGGCGAACGCTCGTCCGGTGTCAGAAACCACTGGAAATGCACTTGCAGCGAAGGAAACGGGCTGAGCTCGAGGACTTCCGGTGCTCGTCCCAAGAAAACGCGAGCGGGAATGCCCCGGACTCAGTTTTCTCGTCCTGGGGTAAAAAGCGGTCCCCCGACGGTTTCTTCCCTTTGCTCCGTATTGGTCATAAGTCTTTCGATCTTCGGGTCTCGTGCTCCGAGGACTTCAACCCACACTCCTGGCATGCTCGCTGACACGTTTTCCGGAGGTATAGGTCGGGAAGCGAGCTCGTTGGAGGGAGAACTGTGGTGCGACCCAAAACGGTCCAAAAGATGGCCGAAGCTTCCAACGAGTGGCGAACGCTCGTCCGGTGTCAGAAACCACTGGAAATGCACTTGCAGCGAAGGAAACGGGCTGAGCTCGAGGACTTCCGGTGCTCGTCCCAAGAAAACGCGAGCGGGAATGCCCCGGACTCAGTTTTCTCGTCCTGGGGTAAAAAGCGGTCCCCCGACGGTTTCTTCCCTTTGCTCCGTATTGGTCATAAGTCTTTCGATCTTCGGGTCTCGTGCTCCGAGGACTTCAACCCACACTCCTGGCATGCTCCCTGACACGTTTTCCGGAGGTATAGGTCGGGAAGCGAGCTCGTTGGAGGGAGAAATGTGGTGCGACCCAAAACGGTCCAAAAGATGGCCGAAGCTTCCAACGAGTGGCGAACGCTCGTCCGGTGTCAGAAACCACTGGAAATGCACTTGCAGCGAAGGAAACGGGCTGAGCTCGAGGACTTCCGGTGCTCGTCCCAAGAAAACGCGAGCGGGAATGCCCCGGACTCAGTTTTCTCGTCCTGGGGTAAAAAGCGGTCCCCCGACGGTTTCTTCCCTTTGCTCCGTATTGGTCATAAGTCTTTCGATCTTCGGGTCTCGTGCTCCGAGGACTTCAACCCACACTCCTGGCATGCTCCCTGACACGTTTTCCGGAGGTATAGGTCGGGAAGCGAGCTCGTTGGAGGGAGAAATGTGGTGCGACCCAAAACGGTCCAAAAGATGGCCGAAGCTTCCAACGAGTGGCGAACGCTCGTCCGGTGTCAGAAACCACTGGAAATGCACTTGCAGCGAAGGAAACGGGCTGAGCTCGAGGACTTCCGGTGCTCGTCCCAAGAAAACGCGAGCGGGAATGCCCCGGACTCAGTTTTCTCGTCCTGGGGTAAAAAGCGGTCCCCCGACGGTTTCTTCCCTTTGCTCCGTATTGGTCATAAGTCTTTCGATCTTCGGGTCTCGTGCTCCGAGGACTTCAACCCACACTCCTGGCATGCTCCCTGACACGTTTTCCGGAGGTATAGGTCGGGAAGCGAGCTCGTTGGAGGGAGAACTGTGGTGCGACCCAAAACGGTCCAAAAGATGGCCGAAGCTTCCAACGAGTGGCGAACGCTCGTCCGGTGTCAGAAACCACTGGAAATGCACTTGCAGCGAAGGAAACGGGCTGAGCTCGAGGACTTCCGGTGCTCGTCCCAAGAAAACGCGAGCGGGAATGCCCCGGACTCAGTTTTCTCGTCCTGGGGTAAAAAGCGGTCCCCCGACGGTTTCTTCCCTTTGCTCCGTATTGGTCATAAGTCTTTCGATCTTCGGGTCTCGTGCTCCGAGGACTTCAACCCACACTCCTGGCATGCTCGCTGACACGTTTTCCGGAGGTATAGGTCGGGAAGCGAGCTCGTTGGAGGGAGAACTGTGGTGCGACCCAAAACGGTCCAAAAGATGGCCGAAGCTTCCAACGAGTGGCGAACGCTCGTCCGGTGTCAGAAACCACTGGAAATGCACTTGCAGCGAAGGAAACGGGCTGAGCTCGAGGACTTCCGGTGCTCGTCCCAAGAAAACGCGAGCGGGAATGCCCCGGACTCAGTTTTCTCGTCCTGGGGTAAAAAGCGGTCCCCCGACAGTTTCTTCCCTTTGCTCCGTATTGGTCATAAGTCTTTCGATCTTCGGGTCTCGTGCTCCGAGGACTTCAACACACACTCCTGGCATGCTCCCTGACACGTTTTCCGGAGGTATAGGTCGGGAAGCGAGCTCGTTGGAGGGAGAACTGTGGTGCGACCCAAAACGGTCCAAAAGATGGCCGAAGCTTCCAACGAGTGGCGAACGCTCGTCCGGTGTCAGAAACCACTGGAAATGCACTTGCAGCGAAGGAAACGGGCTGAGCTCGAGGACTTCCGGTGCTCGTCCCAAGAAAACGCGAGCGGGAATGCCCCGGACTCAGTTTTCTCGTCCTGGGGTAAAAAGCGGTCCCCCGACGGTTTCTTCCCTTTGCTCCGTATTGGTCATAAGTCTTTCGATCTTCGGGTCTCGTGCTCCGAGGACTTCAACCCACACTCCTGGCATGCTCCCTGACACGTTTTCCGGAGGTATAGGTCGGGAAGCGAGCTCGTTGGAGGGAGAACTGTGGTGCGACCCAAAACGGTCCAAAAGATGGCCGAAGCTTCCAACGAGTGGCGAACGCTCGTCCGGTGTCAGAAACCACTGGAAATGCACTTGCAGCGAAGGAAACGGGCTGAGCTCGAGGACTTCCGGTGCTCGTCCCAAGAAAACGCGAGCGGGAATGCCCCGGACTCAGTTTTCTCGTCCTGGGGTAAAAAGCGGTCCCCCGACGGTTTCTTCCCTTTGCTCCGTATTGGTCATAAGTCTTTCGATCTTCGGGTCTCGTGCTCCGAGGACTTCAACCCACACTCCTGGCATGCTCCCTGACACGTTTTCCGGAGGTATAGGTCGGGAAGCGAGCTCGTTGGAGGGAGAACTGTGGTGCGACCCAAAACGGTCCAAAAGATGGCCGAAGCTTCCAACGAGTGGCGAACGCTCGTCCGGTGTCAGAAACCACTGGAAATGCACTTGCAGCGAAGGAAACGGGCTGAGCTCGAGGACTTCCGGTGCTCGTCCCAAGAAAACGCGAGCGGGAATGCCCCGGACTCAGTTTTCTCGTCCTGGGGTAAAAAGCGGTCCCCCGACAGTTTCTTCCCTTTGCTCCGTATTGGTCATAAGTCTTTCGATCTTCGGGTCTCGTGCTCCGAGGACTTCAACACACACTCCTGGCATGCTCCCTGACACGTTTTCCGGAGGTATAGGTCGGGAAGCGAGCTCGTTGGAGGGAGAACTGTGGTGCGACCCAAAACGGTCCAAAAGATGGCCGAAGCTTCCAACGAGTGGCGAACGCTCGTCCGGTGTCAGAAACCACTGGAAATGCACTTGCAGCGAAGGAAACGGGCTGAGCTCGAGGACTTCCGGTGCTCGTCCCAAGAAAACGCGAGCGGGAATGCCCCGGACTCAGTTTTCTCGTCCTGGGGTAAAAAGCGGTCCCCCGACGGTTTCTTCCCTTTGCTCCGTATTGGTCATAAGTCTTTCGATCTTCGGGTCTCGTGCTCCGAGGACTTCAACCCACACTCCTGGCATGCTCCCTGACACGTTTTCCGGAGGTATAGGTCGGGAAGCGAGCTCGTTGGAGGGAGAACTGTGGTGCGACCCAAAACGGTCCAAAAGATGGCCGAAGCTTCCAACGAGTGGCGAACGCTCGTCCGGTGTCAGAAACCACTGGAAATGCACTTGCAGCGAAGGAAACGGGCTGAGCTCGAGGACTTCCGGTGCTCGTCCCAAGAAAACGCGAGCGGGAATGCCCCGGACTCAGTTTTCTCGTCCTGGGGTAAAAAGCGGTCCCCCGACGGTTTCTTCCCTTTGCTCCGTATTGGTCATAAGTCTTTCGATCTTCGGGTCTCGTGCTCCGAGGACTTCAACCCACACTCCTGGCATGCTCCCTGACACGTTTTCCGGAGGTATAGGTCGGGAAGCGAGCTCGTTGGAGTAAGAACTGTGGTGCGACCCAAAACGGTCCAAAAGATGGCCGAAGCTTCCAACGAGTGGCGAACGCTCGTCCGGTGTCAGAAACCACTGGAAATGCACTTGCAGCGAAGGAAACGGGCTGAGCTCGAGGACTTCCGGTGCTCGTCCCAAGAAAACGCGAGCGGGAATGCCCCGGACTCAGTTTTCTCGTCCTGGGGTAAAAAGCGGTCCCCCGACGGTTTCTTCCCTTTGCTCCGTATTGGTCATAAGTCTTTCGATCTTCGGGTCTCGTGCTACGAGGACTTCAACCCACACTCCTGGCATGCTCCCTGACACGTTTTCCGGAGGTATAGGTCGGGAAGCGAGCTCGTTGGAGGGAGAACTGTGGTGCGACCCAAAACGGTCCAAAAGATGGCCGAAGCTTCCAACGAGTGGCGAACGCTCGTCCGGTGTCAGAAACCACTGGAAATGCACTTGCAGCGAAGGAAACGGGCTGAGCTCGAGGACTTCCGGTGCTCGTCCCAAGAAAACGCGAGCGGGAATGCCCCGGACTCAGTTTTCTCGTCCTGGGGTAAAAAGCGGTCCCCCGACGGTTTCTTCCCTTTGCTCCGTATTGGTCATAAGTCTTTCGATCTTCGGGTCTCGTGCTCCGAGGACTTCAACCCACACTCCTGGCATGCTCCCTGACACGTTTTCCGGAGGTATAGGTCGGGAAGCGAGCTCGTTGGAGGGAGAACTGTGGTGCGACCCAAAACGGTCCAAAAGATGGCCGAAGCTTCCAACGAGTGGCGAACGCTCGTCCGGTGTCAGAAACCACTGGAAATGCACTTGCAGCGAAGGAAACGGGCTGAGCTCGAGGACTTCCGGTGCTCGTCCCAAGAAAACGCGAGCGGGAATGCCCCGGACTCAGTTTTCTCGTCCTGGGGTAAAAAGCGGTCCCCCGACGGTTTCTTCCCTTTGCTCCGTATTGGTCATAAGTCTTTCGATCTTCGGGTCTCGTGCTCCGAGGACTTCAACCCACACTCCTGGCATGCTCCCTGACACGTTTTCCGGAGGTATAGGTCGGGAAGCGAGCTCGTTGGAGGGAGAACTGTGGTGCGACCCAAAACGGTCCAAAAGATGGCCGAAGCTTCCAACGAGTGGCGAACGCTCGTCCGGTGTCAGAAACCACTGGAAATGCACTTGCAGCGAAGGAAACGGGCTGAGCTCGAGGACTTCCGGTGCTCGTCCCAAGAAAACGCGAGCGGGAATGCCCCGGACTCAGTTTTCTCGTCCTGGGGTAAAAAGCGGTCCCCCGACGGTTTCTTCCCTTTGCTCCGTATTGGTCATAAGTCTTTCGATCTTCGGGTCTCGTGCTCCGAGGACTTCAACCCACACTCCTGGCATGCTCCCTGACACGTTTTCCGGAGGTATAGGTCGGGAAGCGAGCTCGTTGGAGGGAGAACTGTGGTGCGACCCAAAACGGTCCAAAAGATGGCCGAAGCTTCCAACGAGTGGCGAACGCTCGTCCGGTGTCAGAAACCACTGGAAATGCACTTGCAGCGAAGGAAACGGGCTGAGCTCGAGGACTTCCGGTGCTCGTCCCAAGAAAACGCGAGCGGGAATGCCCCGGACTCAGTTTTCTCGTCCTGGGGTAAAAAGCGGTCCCCCGACGGTTTCTTCCCTTTGCTCCGTATTGGTCATAAGTCTTTCGATCTTCGGGTCTCGTGCTCCGAGGACTTCAACCCACACTCCTGGCATGCTCCCTGACACGTTTTCCGGAGGTATAGGTCGGGAAGCGAGCTCGTTGGAGGGAGAACTGTGGTGCGACCCAAAACGGTCCAAAAGATGGCCGAAGCTTCCAACGAGTGGCGAACGCTCGTCCGGTGTCAGAAACCACTGGAAATGCACTTGCAGCGAAGGAAACGGGCTGAGCTCGAGGACTTCCGGTGCTCGTCCCAAGAAAACGCGAGCGGGAATGCCCCGGACTCAGTTTTCTCGTCCTGGGGTAAAAATCGGTCCCCCGACGGTTTCTTCCCTTTGCTCCGTATTGGTCATAAGTCTTTCGATCTTCGGGTCTCGTGCTCCGAGGACTTCAACCCACACTCCTGGCATGCTCCCTGACACGTTTTCCGGAGGTATAGGTCGGGAAGCGAGCTCGTCGGAGGGAGAACTGTGGTGCGACCCAAAACGGTCCAAAAGATGGCCGAAGCTTCCAACGAGTGGCGAACGCTCGTCCGGTGTCAGAAACCACTGGAAATGCACTTGCAGCGAAGGAAACGGGCTGAGCTCGAGGACTTCCGGTGCTCGTCCCAAGAAAACGCGAGCGGGAATGCCCCGGACTCAGTTTTCTCGTCCTGGGGTAAAAAGCGGTCCCCCGACGGTTTCTTCCCTTTGCTCCGTATTGGTCATAAGTCTTTCGATCTTCGGGTCTCGTGCTCCGAGGACTTCAACCCACACTCCTGGCATGCTCCCTGACACGTTTTCCGGAGGTATAGGTCGGGAAGCGAGCTCGTTGGAGGGAGAACTGTGGTGCGACCCAAAACGGTCCAAAAGATGGCCGAAGCTTCCAACGAGTGGCGAACGCTCGTCCGGTGTCAGAAACCACTGGAAATGCACTTGCAGCGAAGGAAACGGGCTGAGCTCGAGGACTTCCGGTGCTCGTCCCAAGAAAACGCGAGCGGGAATGCCCCGGACTCAGTTTTCTCGTCCTGGGGTAAAAAGCGGTCCCCCGACGGTTTCTTCCCTTTGCTCCGTATTGGTCATAAGTCTTTCGATCTTCGGGTCTCGTGCTCCGAGGACTTCAACCCACACTCCTGGCATGCTCCCTGACACGTTTTCCGGAGGTATAGGTCGGGAAGCGAGCTCGTCGGAGGGAGAACTGTGGTGCGACCCAAAACGGTCCAAAAGATGGCCGAAGCTTCCAACGAGTGGCGAACGCTCGTCCGGTGTCAGAAACCACTGGAAATGCACTTGCAGCGAAGGAAACGGGCTGAGCTCGAGGACTTCCGGTGCTCGTCCCAAGAAAACGCGAGCGGGAATGCCCCGGACTCAGTTTTCTCGTCCTGGGGTAAAAAGCGGTCCCCCGACGGTTTCTTCCCTTTGCTCCGTATTGGTCATAAGTCTTTCGATCTTCGGGTCTCGTGCTCCGAGGACTTCAACCCACACTCCTGGCATGCTCCCTGACACGTTTTCCGGAGGTATAGGTCGGGAAGCGAGCTCGTTGGAGGGAGAACTGTGGTGCGACCCAAAACGGTCCAAAAGATGGCCGAAGCTTCCAACGAGTGGCGAACGCTCGTCCGGTGTCAGAAACCACTGGAAATGCACTTGCAGCGAAGGAAACGGGCTGAGCTCGAGGACTTCCGGTGCTCGTCCCAAGAAAACGAGAGCGGGAATGCCCCGGACTCAGTTTTCTCGTCCTGGGGTAAAAAGCGGTCCCCCGATGGTTTCTTCCCTTTGCTCCGTATTGGTCATAAGTCTTTCGATCTTCGGGTCTCGTGCTCCGAGGACTTCAACCCACACTCCTGGCATGCTCCCTGACACGTTTTCCGGAGGTATAGGTCGGGAAGCGAGCTCGTTGGAGGGAGAACTGTGGTGCGACCCAAAACGGTCCAAAAGATGGCCGAAGCTTCCAACGAGTGGCGAACGCTCGTCCGGTGTCAGAAACCACTGGAAATGCACTTGCAGCGAAGGAAACGGGCGGAGCTCGAGGACTTCCGGTGCTCGTCCCAAGAAAACGCGAGCGGGAATGCCCCGGACTCAGTTTTCTCGTCCTGGGGTAAAAAGCGGTCCCCCGACGGTTTCTTCCCTTTGCTCCGTATTGGTCATAAGTCTTTCGATCTTCGGGTCTCGTGCTCCGAGGACTTCAACCCACACTCCTGGCATGTTCCCTGACACGTTTTCCGGAGGTATAGGTCGGGAAGCGAGCTCGTTGGAGGGAGAACTGTGGTGCGACCCAAAACGGTCCAAAAGATGGCCGAAGCTTCCAACGAGTGGCGAACGCTCGTCCGGTGTCAGAAACCACTGGAAATGCACTTGCAGCGAAGGAAACGGGCCGAGCTCGAGGACTTCCGGTGCTCGTCCCAAGAAAACGCGAGCGGGAATGCCCCGGACTCAGTTTTCTCGTCCTGGGGTAAAAAGCGGTCCCCCGACGGTTTCTTCCCTTTGCTCCGTATTGGTCATAAGTCTTTCGATCTTCGGGTCTCGTGCTCCGAGGACTTCAACCCACACTCCTGGCATGCTCCCTGACACGTTTTCCGGAGGTATAGGTCGGGAAGCGAGCTCGTTGGAGGGAGAACTGTGGTGCGACCCAAAACGGTCCAAAAGATGGCCGAAGCTTCCAACGAGTGGCGAACGCTCGTCCGGTGTCAGAAACCACTGGAAATGCACTTGCAGCGAAGGAAACGGGCTGAGCTCGAGGACTTCCGGTGCTCGTCCCAAGAAAACGCGAGCGGGAATGCTCCGGACTCAGTTTTCTCGTCCTGGGGTAAAAAGCGGTCCCCCGACGGTTTCTTCCCTTTGCTCCGTATTGGTCATAAGTCTTTCGATCTTCGGGTCTCGTGCTCCGAGGACTTCAACCCACACTCCTGGCATGCTCGCTGACACGTTTTTCGGAGGTATAGGTCGGGAAGCGAGCTCGTTGGAGGGAGAACTGTGGTGCGACCCAAAACGGTCCAAAAGATGGCCGAAGCTTCCAACGAGTGGCGAACGCTCGTCCGGTGTCAGAAACCACTGGAAATGCACTTGCAGCGAAGGAAACGGGCTGAGCTCGAGGACTTCCGGTGCTCGTCCCAAGAAAACGCGGGCGGGAATGCCCCGGACTCAGTTTTCTCGTCCTGGGGTAAAAAGCGGTCCCCCGACGGTTTCTTCCCTTTGCTCCGTATTGGTCATAAGTCTTTCGATCTTCGGGTCTCGTGCTCCGAGGACTTCAACCCACACTCCTGGCATGCTCCCTGACACGTTTTCCGGAGGTATAGGTCGGGAAGCGAGCTCGTTGGAGGGAGAACTGTGGTGCGACCCAAAACGGTCCAAAAGATGGCCGAAGCTTCCAACGAGTGGCGAACGCTCGTCCGGTGTCAGAAACCACTGGAAATGCACTTGCAGCGAAGGAAACGGGCTGAGCTCGAGGACTTCCGGTGCTCGTCCCAAGAAAACGCGAGCGGGAATGCCCCGGACTCAGTTTTCTCGTCCTGGGGTAAAAAGCGGTCCCCCGACGGTTTCTTCCCTTTGCTCCGTATTGGTCATAAGTCTTTCGATCTTCGGGTCTCGTGCTCCGAGGACTTCAACCCACACTCCTGGCATGCTCCCTGACACGTTTTCCGGAGGTATAGGTCGGGAAGCGAGCTCGTCGGAGGGAGAACTGTGGTGCGACCCAAAACGGTCCAAAAGATGGCCGAAGCTTCCAACGAGTGGCGAACGCTCGTCCGGTGTCAGAAACCACTGGAAATGCACTTGCAGCGAAGGAAACGGGCTGAGCTCGAGGACTTCCGGTGCTCGTCCCAAGAAAACGCGAGCGGGAATGCCCCGGACTCAGTTTTCTCGTCCTGGGGTAAAAAGCGGTCCCCCGACGGTTTCTTCCCTTTGCTCCGTATTGGTCATAAGTCTTTCGATCTTCGGGTCTCGTGCTCCGAGGACTTCAACCCACACTCCTGGCATGCTCCCTGACACGTTTTCCGGAGGTATAGGTCGGGAAGCGAGCTCGTTGGAGGGAGAACTGTGGTGCGACCCAAAACGGTCCAAAAGATGGCCGAAGCTTCCAACGAGTGGCGAACGCTCGTCCGGTGTCAGAAACCACTGGAAATGCACTTGCAGCGAAGGAAACGGGCTGAGCTCGAGGACTTCCGGTGCTCGTCCCAAGAAAACGAGAGCGGGAATGCCCCGGACTCAGTTTTCTCGTCCTGGGGTAAAAAGCGGTCCCCCGATGGTTTCTTCCCTTTGCTCCGTATTGGTCATAAGTCTTTCGATCTTCGGGTCTCGTGCTCCGAGGACTTCAACCCACACTCCTGGCATGCTCCCTGACACGTTTTCCGGAGGTATAGGTCGGGAAGCGAGCTCGTTGGAGGGAGAACTGTGGTGCGACCCAAAACGGTCCAAAAGATGGCCGAAGCTTCCAACGAGTGGCGAACGCTCGTCCGGTGTCAGAAACCACTGGAAATGCACTTGCAGCGAAGGAAACGGGCGGAGCTCGAGGACTTCCGGTGCTCGTCCCAAGAAAACGCGAGCGGGAATGCCCCGGACTCAGTTTTCTCGTCCTGGGGTAAAAAGCGGTCCCCCGACGGTTTCTTCCCTTTGCTCCGTATTGGTCATAAGTCTTTCGATCTTCGGGTCTCGTGCTCCGAGGACTTCAACCCACACTCCTGGCATGCTCCCTGACACGTTTTCCGGAGGTATAGGTCGGGAAGCGAGCTCGTTGGAGGGAGAACTGTGGTGCGACCCAAAACGGTCCAAAAGATGGCCGAAGCTTCCAACGAGTGGCGAACGCTCGTCCGGTGTCAGAAACCACTGGAAATGCACTTGCAGCGAAGGAAACGGGCTGAGCTCGAGGACTTCCGGTGCTCGTCCCAAGAAAACGCGAGCGGGAATGCCCCGGACTCAGTTTTCTCGTCCTGGGGTAAAAAGCGGTCCCCCGACGGTTTCTTCCCTTTGCTCCGTATTGGTCATAAGTCTTTCGATCTTCGGGTCTCGTGCTCCGAGGACTTCAACCCACACTCCTGGCATGCTCGCTGACACGTTTTTCGGAGGTATAGATCGGGAAGCGAGCTCATTGGAGGGAGAACTGTGGTGCGACCCAAAACGGTCCAAAAGATGGCCGAAGCTTCCAACGAGTGGCGAACGCTCGTCCGGTGTCAGAAACCACTGGAAATGCACTTGCAGCGAAGGAAACGGGCTGAGCTCGAGGACTTCCGGTGCTCGTCCCAAGAAAACGCGAGCGGGAATGCCCCGGACTCAGTTTTCTCGTCCTGGGGTAAAAAGCGGTCCCCCGACGGTTTCTTCCCTTTGCTCCGTATTGGTCATAAGTCTTTCGATCTTCGGGTCTCGTGCTCCGAGGACTTCAACCCACACTCCTGGCATGCTCCCTGACACGTTTTCCGGAGGTATAGGTCGGGAAGCGAGCTCGTTGGAGGGAGAACTGTGGTGCGACCCAAAACGGTCCAAAAGATGGCCGAAGCTTCCAACGAGTGGCGAACGCTCGTCCGGTGTCAGAAACCACTGGAAATGCACTTGCAGCGAAGGAAACGGGCTGAGCTCGAGGACTTCCGGTGCTCGTCCCAAGAAAACGCGAGCGGGAATGCCCCGGACTCAGTTTTCTCGTCCTGGGGTAAAAAGCGGTCCCCCGACGGTTTCTTCCCTTTGCTCCGTATTGGTCATAAGTCTTTCGATCTTCGGGTCTCGTGCTCCGAGGACTTCAACCCACACTCCTGGCATGCTCCCTGACACGTTTTCCGGAGGTATAGGTCGGGAAGCGAGCTCGTTGGAGGGAGAACTGTGGTGCGACCCAAAACGGTCCAAAAGATGGCCGAAGCTTCCAACGAGTGGCGAACGCTCGTCCGGTGTCAGAAACCACTGGAAATGCACTTGCAGCGAAGGAAACGGGCTGAGCTCGAGGACTTCCGGTGCTCGTCCCAAGAAAACGAGAGCGGGAATGCCCCGGACTCAGTTTTCTCGTCCTGGGGTAAAAAGCGGTCCCCCGATGGTTTCTTCCCTTTGCTCCGTATTGGTCATAAGTCTTTCGATCTTCGGGTCTCGTGCTCCGAGGACTTCAACCCACACTCCTGGCATGCTCCCTGACACGTTTTCCGGAGGTATAGGTCGGGAAGCGAGCTCGTTGGAGGGAGAACTGTGGTGCGACCCAAAACGGTCCAAAAGATGGCCGAAGCTTCCAACGAGTGGCGAACGCTCGTCCGGTGTCAGAAACCACTGGAAATGCACTTGCAGCGAAGGAAACGGGCGGAGCTCGAGGACTTCCGGTGCTCGTCCCAAGAAAACGCGAGCGGGAATGCCCCGGACTCAGTTTTCTCGTCCTGGGGTAAAAAGCGGTCCCCCGACGGTTTCTTCCCTTTGCTCCGTATTGGTCATAAGTCTTTCGATCTTCGGGTCTCGTGCTCCGAGGACTTCAACCCACACTCCTGGCATGTTCCCTGACACGTTTTCCGGAGGTATAGGTCGGGAAGCGAGCTCGTTGGAGGGAGAACTGTGGTGCGACCCAAAACGGTCCAAAAGATGGCCGAAGCTTCCAACGAGTGGCGAACGCTCGTCCGGTGTCAGAAACCACTGGAAATGCACTTGCAGCGAAGGAAACGGGCCGAGCTCGAGGACTTCCGGTGCTCGTCCCAAGAAAACGCGAGCGGGAATGCCCCGGACTCAGTTTTCTCGTCCTGGGGTAAAAAGCGGTCCCCCGACGGTTTCTTCCCTTTGCTCCGTATTGGTCATAAGTCTTTCGATCTTCGGGTCTCGTGCTCCGAGGACTTCAACCCACACTCCTGGCATGCTCCCTGACACGTTTTCCGGAGGTATAGGTCGGGAAGCGAGCTCGTTGGAGGGAGAACTGTGGTGCGACCCAAAACGGTCCAAAAGATGGCCGAAGCTTCCAACGAGTGGCGAACGCTCGTCCGGTGTCAGAAACCACTGGAAATGCACTTGCAGCGAAGGAAACGGGCTGAGCTCGAGGACTTCCGGTGCTCGTCCCAAGAAAACGCGAGCGGGAATGCTCCGGACTCAGTTTTCTCGTCCTGGGGTAAAAAGCGGTCCCCCGACGGTTTCTTCCCTTTGCTCCGTATTGGTCATAAGTCTTTCGATCTTCGGGTCTCGTGCTCCGAGGACTTCAACCCACACTCCTGGCATGCTCGCTGACACGTTTTTCGGAGGTATAGGTCGGGAAGCGAGCTCGTTGGAGGGAGAACTGTGGTGCGACCCAAAACGGTCCAAAAGATGGCCGAAGCTTCCAACGAGTGGCGAACGCTCGTCCGGTGTCAGAAACCACTGGAAATGCACTTGCAGCGAAGGAAACGGGCTGAGCTCGAGGACTTCCGGTGCTCGTCCCAAGAAAACGCGGGCGGGAATGCCCCGGACTCAGTTTTCTCGTCCTGGGGTAAAAAGCGGTCCCCCGACGGTTTCTTCCCTTTGCTCCGTATTGGTCATAAGTCTTTCGATCTTCGGGTCTCGTGCTCCGAGGACTTCAACCCACACTCCTGGCATGCTCCCTGACACGTTTTCCGGAGGTATAGGTCGGGAAGCGAGCTCGTTGGAGGGAGAACTGTGGTGCGACCCAAAACGGTCCAAAAGATGGCCGAAGCTTCCAACGAGTGGCGAACGCTCGTCCGGTGTCAGAAACCACTGGAAATGCACTTGCAGCGAAGGAAACGGGCTGAGCTCGAGGACTTCCGGTGCTCGTCCCAAGAAAACGCGAGCGGGAATGCCCCGGACTCAGTTTTCTCGTCCTGGGGTAAAAAGCGGTCCCCCGACGGTTTCTTCCCTTTGCTCCGTATTGGTCATAAGTCTTTCGATCTTCGGGTCTCGTGCTCCGAGGACTTCAACCCACACTCCTGGCATGCTCCCTGACACGTTTTCCGGAGGTATAGGTCGGGAAGCGAGCTCGTTGGAGGGAGAACTGTGGTGCGACCCAAAACGGTCCAAAAGATGGCCGAAGCTTCCAACGAGTGGCGAACGCTCGTCCGGTGTCAGAAACCACTGGAAATGCACTTGCAGCGAAGGAAACGGGCTGAGCTCGAGGACTTCCGGTGCTCGTCCCAAGAAAACGCGAGCGGGAATGCCCCGGACTCAGTTTTCTCGTCCTGGGGTAAAAAGCGGTCCCCCGACGGTTTCTTCCCTTTGCTCCGTATTGGTCATAAGTCTTTCGATCTTTGGGTCTCGTGCTCCGAGGACTTCAACCCACACTCCTGGCATGCTCGCTGACACGTTTTCCGGAGGTATAGGTCGGGAAGCGAGCTCGTTGGAGGGAGAACTGTGGTGCGACCCAAAACGGTCCAAAAGATGGCCGAAGCTTCCAACGAGTGGCGAACGCTCGTCCGGTGTCAGAAACCACTGGAAATGCACTTGCAGCGAAGGAAACGGGCTGAGCTCGAGGACTTCCGGTGCTCGTCCCAAGAAAACGCGAGCGGGAATGCCCCGGACTCAGTTTTCTCGTCCTGGGGTAAAAAGCGGTCCCCCGACGGTTTCTTCCCTTTGCTCCGTATTGGTCATAAGTCTTTCGATCTTCGGGTCTCGTGCTCCGAGGACTTCAACCCACACTCCTGGCATGCTCCCTGACACGTTTTCCGGAGGTATAGGTCGGGAAGCGAGCTCGTTGGAGGGAGAACTGTGGTGCGACCCAAAACGGTCCAAAAGATGGCCGAAGCTTCCAACGAGTGGCGAACGCTCGTCCGGTGTCAGAAACCACTGGAAATGCACTTGCAGCGAAGGAAACGGGCTGAGCTCGAGGACTTCCGGTGCTCGTCCCAAGAAAACGCGAGCGGGAATGCCCCGGACTCAGTTTTCTCGTCCTGGGGTAAAAAGCGATCCCCCGACGGTTTCTTCCCTTTGCTCCGTATTGGTCATAAGTCTTTCGATCTTCGGGTCTCGTGCTCCGAGGACTTCAACCCACACTCCTGGCATGCTCGCTGACACGTTTTTCGGAGGTATAGATCGGGAAGCGAGCTCATTGGAGGGAGAACTGTGGTGCGACCCAAAACGGTCCAAAAGATGGCCGAAGCTTCCAACGAGTGGCGAACGCTCGTCCGGTGTCAGAAACCACTGGAAATGCACTTGCAGCGAAGGAAACGGGCTGAGCTCGAGGACTTCCGGTGCTCGTCCCAAGAAAACGCGAGCGGGAATGCCCCGGACTCAGTTTTCTCGTCCTGGGGTAAAAAGCGGTCCCCCGACGGTTTCTTCCCTTTGCTCCGTATTGGTCATAAGTCTTTCGATCTTCGGGTCTCGTGCTCCGAGGACTTCAACCCACACTCCTGGCATGCTCCCTGACACGTTTTCCGGAGGTATAGGTCGGGAAGCGAGCTCGTTGGAGGGAGAACTGTGGTGCGACCCAAAACGGTCCAAAAGATGGCCGAAGCTTCCAACGAGTGGCGAACGCTCGTCCGGTGTCAGAAACCACTGGAAATGCACTTGCAGCGAAGGAAACGGGCTGAGCTCGAGGACTTCCGGTGCTCGTCCCAAGAAAACGCGAGCGGGAATGCCCCGGACTCAGTTTTCTCGTCCTGGGGTAAAAAGCGGTCCCCCGACGGTTTCTTCCCTTTGCTCCGTATTGGTCATAAGTCTTTCGATCTTCGGGTCTCGTGCTCCGAGGACTTCAACCCACACTCCTGGCATGCTCCCTGACACGTTTTCCGGAGGTATAGGTCGGGAAGCGAGCTCGTTGGAGGGAGAACTGTGGTGCGACCCAAAACGGTCCAAAAGATGGCCGAAGCTTCCAACGAGTGGCGAACGCTCGTCCGGTGTCAGAAACCACTGGAAATGCACTTGCAGCGAAGGAAACGGGCTGAGCTCGAGGACTTCCGGTGCTCGTCCCAAGAAAACGCGAGCGGGAATGCCCCGGACTCAGTTTTCTCGTCCTGGGGTAAAAAGCGGTCCCCCGACGGTTTCTTCCCTTTGCTCCGTATTGGTCATAAGTCTTTCGATCTTCGGGTCTCGTGCTCCGAGGACTTCAACCCACACTCCTGGCATGCTCCCTGACACGTTTTCCGGAGGTATAGGTCGGGAAGCGAGCTCGTTGGAGGGAGAACTGTGGTGCGACCCAAAACGGTCCAAAAGATGGCCGAAGCTTCCAACGAGTGGCGAACGCTCGTCCGGTGTCAGAAACCACTGGAAATGCACTTGCAGCGAAGGAAACGGGCTGAGCTCGAGGACTTCCGGTGCTCGTCCCAAGAAAACGCGAGCGGGAATGCCCCTGACTCAGTTTTCTCGTCCTGGGGTAAAAAGCGGTCCCCCGACGGTTTCTTCCCTTTGCTCCGTATTGGTCATAAGTCTTTCGATCTTCGGGTCTCGTGCTCCGAAGACTTCAACCCACACTCCTGGCATGCTCCCTGACACGTTTTCCGGAGGTATAGGTCGGGAAGCGAGCTCGTTGGAGGGAGAATTGTGGTGCGACCCAAAACGGTCCAAAAGATGGCCGAAGCTTCCAACGAGTGGCGAACGCTCGTCCGGTGTCAGAAACCACTGGAAATGCACTTGCAGCGAAGGAAACGGGCTGAGCTCGAGGACTTCCGGTGCTCGTCCCAAGAAAACGCGAGCGGGAATGCCCCTGACTCAGTTTTCTCGTCCTGGGGTAAAAAGCGGTCCCCCGACGGTTTCTTCCCTTTGCTCCGTATTGGTCATAAGTCTTTCGATCTTCGGGTCTCGTGCTCCGAGGACTTCAACCCACACTCCTGGCATGCTCCCTGACACGTTTTCCGGAGGTATAGGTCGGGAAGCGAGCTCGTTGGAGGGAGAACTGTGGTGCGACCCAAAACGGTCCAAAAGATGGCCGAAGCTTCCAACGAGTGGCGAACGCTCGTCCGGTGTCAGAAACCACTGGAAATGCACTTGCAGCGAAGGAAACGGGCTGAGCTCGAGGACTTCCGGTGCTCGTCCCAAGAAAACGCGAGCGGGAATGCCCCGGACTCAGTTTTCTCGTCCTGGGGTAAAAAGCGGTCCCCCGACGGTTTCTTCCCTTTGCTCCGTATTGGTCATAAGTCTTTCGATCTTCGGGTCTCGTGCTCCGAGGACTTCAACCCACACTCCTGGCATGCTCCCTGACACGTTTTCCGGAGGTATAGGTCGGGAAGCGAGCTCGTTGGAGGGAGAACTGTGGTGCGACCCAAAACGGTCCAAAAGATGGCCGAAGCTTCCAACGAGTGGCGAACGCTCGTCCGGTGTCAGAAACCACTGGAAATGCACTTGCAGCGAAGGAAACGGGCTGAGCTCGAGGACTTCCGGTGCTCGTCCCAAGAAAACGCGAGCGGGAATGCCCCTGACTCAGTTTTCTCGTCCTGGGGTAAAAAGCGGTCCCCCGACGGTTTCTTCCCTTTGCTCCGTATTGGTCATAAGTCTTTCGATCTTCGGGTCTCGTGCTCCGAAGACTTCAACCCACACTCCTGGCATGCTCCCTGACACGTTTTCCGGAGGTATAGGTCGGGAAGCGAGCTCGTTGGAGGGAGAACTGTGGTGCGACCCAAAACGGTCCAAAAGATGGCCGAAGCTTCCAACGAGTGGCGAACGCTCGTCCGGTGTCAGAAACCACTGAAAATGCACTTGCAGCGAAGGAAACGGGCTGAGCTCGAGGACTTCCGGTGCTCGTCCCAAGAAAACGCGAGCGGGAATGCCCCGGACTCAGTTTTCTCGTCCTGGGGTAAAAAGCGATCCCCCGACGGTTTCTTTCCTTTGCTCCGTATTGGTCATAAGTCTTTCGATCTTCGGGTCTCGTGCTCCGAGGACTTCAACCCACACTCCTGGCATGCTCCCTGACACGTTTTCCGGAGGTATAGGTCGGGAAGCGAGCTCGTTGGAGGGAGAACTGTGGTGCGACCCAAAACGGTCCAAAAGATGGCCGAAGCTTCCAACGAGTGGCGAACGCTCGTCCGGTGTCAGAAACCACTGGAAATGCACTTGCAGCGAAGGAAACGGGCTGAGCTCGAGGACTTCCGGTGCTCGTCCCAAGAAAACGCGAGCGGGAATGCCCCGGACTCAGTTTTCTCGTCCTGGGGTAAAAAGCGGTCCCCCGACGGTTTCTTCCCTTTGCTCCGTATTGGTCATAAGTCTTTCGATCTTCGGGTCTCGTGCTCCGAGGACTTCAACCCACACTCCTGGCATGCTCCCTGACACGTTTTCCGGAGGTATAGGTCGGGAAGCGAGCTCGTTGGAGGGAGAACTGTGGTGCGACCCAAAACGGTCCAAAAGATGGCCGAAGCTTCCAACGAGTGGCGAACGCTCGTCCGGTGTCAGAAACCACTGGAAATGCACTTGCAGCGAAGGAAACGGGCTGAGCTCGAGGACTTCCGGTGCTCGTCCCAAGAAAACGCGAGCGGGAATGCCCCGGACTCAGTTTTCTCGTCCTGGGGTAAAAAGCGGTCCCCCGACGGTTTCTTCCCTTTGCTCCGTATTGGTCATAAGTCTTTCGATCTTTGGGTCTCGTGCTCCGAGGACTTCAACCCACACTCCTGGCATGCTCGCTGACACGTTTTCCGGAGGTATAGGTCGGGAAGCGAGCTCGTTGGAGGGAGAACTGTGGTGCGACCCAAAACGGTCCAAAAGATGGCCGAAGCTTCCAACGAGTGGCGAACGCTCGTCCGGTGTCAGAAACCACTGGAAATGCACTTGCAGCGAAGGAAACGGGCTGAGCTCGAGGACTTCCGGTGCTCGTCCCAAGAAAACGCGAGCGGGAATGCCCCGGACTCAGTTTTCTCGTCCTGGGGTAAAAAGCGGTCCCCCGACGGTTTCTTCCCTTTGCTCCGTATTGGTCATAAGTCTTTCGATCTTCGGGTCTCGTGCTCCGAGGACTTCAACCCACACTCCTGGCATGCTCCCTGACACGTTTTCCGGAGGTATAGGTCGGGAAGCGAGCTCGTTGGAGGGAGAACTGTGGTGCGACCCAAAACGGTCCAAAAGATGGCCGAAGCTTCCAACGAGTGGCGAACGCTCGTCCGGTGTCAGAAACCACTGGAAATGCACTTGCAGCGAAGGAAACGGGCTGAGCTCGAGGACTTCCGGTGCTCGTCCCAAGAAAACGCGAGCGGGAATGCCCCGGACTCAGTTTTCTCGTCCTGGGGTAAAAAGCGGTCCCCCGACGGTTTCTTCCCTTTGCTCCGTATTGGTCATAAGTCTTTCGATCTTCGGGTCTCGTGCTCCGAGGACTTCAACCCACACTCCTGGCATGCTCCCTGACACGTTTTCCGGAGGTATAGGTCGGGAAGCGAGCTCGTTGGAGGGAGAACTGTGGTGCGACCCAAAACGGTCCAAAAGATGGCCGAAGCTTCCAACGAGTGGCGAACGCTCGTCCGGTGTCAGAAACCACTGGAAATGCACTTGCAGCGAAGGAAACGGGCTGAGCTCGAGGACTTCCGGTGCTCGTCCCAAGAAAACGCGAGCGGGAATGCCCCTGACTCAGTTTTCTCGTCCTGGGGTAAAAAGCGGTCCCCCGACGGTTTCTTCCCTTTGCTCCGTATTGGTCATAAGTCTTTCGATCTTCGGGTCTCGTGCTCCGAAGACTTCAACCCACACTCCTGGCATGCTCCCTGACACGTTTTCCGGAGGTATAGGTCGGGAAGCGAGCTCGTTGGAGGGAGAACTGTGGTGCGACCCAAAACGGTCCAAAAGATGGCCGAAGCTTCCAACGAGTGGCGAACGCTCGTCCGGTGTCAGAAACCACTGAAAATGCACTTGCAGCGAAGGAAACGGGCTGAGCTCGAGGACTTCCGGTGCTCGTCCCAAGAAAACGCGAGCGGGAATGCCCCGGACTCAGTTTTCTCGTCCTGGGGTAAAAAGCGATCCCCCGACGGTTTCTTTCCTTTGCTCCGTATTGGTCATAAGTCTTTCGATCTTCGGGTCTCGTGCTCCGAGGACTTCAACCCACACTCCTGGCATGCTCCCTGACACGTTTTCCGGAGGTATAGGTCGGGAAGCGAGCTCGTTGGAGGGAGAACTGTGGTGCGACCCAAAACGGTCCAAAAGATGGCCGAAGCTTCCAACGAGTGGCGAACGCTCGTCCGGTGTCAGAAACCACTGAAATGCACTTGCAGCGAAGGAAACGGGCTGAGCTCGAGGACTTCCGGTGCTCGTCCCAAGAAAACGCGAGCGGGAATGCCCCGGACTCAGTTTTCTCGTCCTGGGGTAAAAAGCGATCCCCCGACGGTTTCTTTCCTTTGCTCCGTATTGGTCATAAGTCTTTCGATCTTCGGGTCTCGTGCTCCGAGGACTTCAACCCACACTCCTGGCATGCTCCCTGACACGTTTTCCGGAGGTATAGGTCGGGAAGCGAGCTCGTTGGAGGGAGAACTGTGGTGCGACCCAAAACGGTCCAAAAGATGGCCGAAGCTTCCAACGAGTGGCGAACGCTCGTCCGGTGTCAGAAACCACTGGAAATGCACTTGCAGCGAAGGAAACGGGCTGAGCTCGAGGACTTCCGGTGCTCGTCCCAAGAAAACGCGAGCGGGAATGCCCCGGACTCAGTTTTCTCGTCCTGGGGTAAAAAGCGGTCCCCCGACGGTTTCTTCCCTTTGCTCCGTATTGGTCATAAGTCTTTCGATCTTCGGGTCTCGTGCTCCGAGGACTTCAACCCACACTCCTGGCATGCTCCCTGACACGTTTTCCGGAGGTATAGGTCGGGAAGCGAGCTCGTTGGAGGGAGAACTGTGGTGCGACCCAAAACGGTCCAAAAGATGGCCGAAGCTTCCAACGAGTGGCGAACGCTCGTCCGGTGTCAGAAACCACTGAAAATGCACTTGCAGCGAAGGAAACGGGCTGAGCTCGAGGACTTCCGGTGCTCGTCCCAAGAAAACGCGAGCGGGAATGCCCCGGACTCAGTTTTCTCGTCCTGGGGTAAAAAGCGGTCCCCCGACGGTTTCTTCCCTTTGCTCCGTATTGGTCATAAGTCTTTCGATCTTCGGGTCTCGTGCTCCGAGGACTTCAACCCACACTCCTGGCATGCTCCCTGACACGTTTTCCGGAGGTATAGGTCGGGAAGCGAGCTCGTTGGAGGGAGAACTGTGGTGCGACCCAAAACGGTCCAAAAGATGGCCGAAGCTTCCAACGAGTGGCGAACGCTCGTCCGGTGTCAGAAACCACTGGAAATGCACTTGCAGCGAAGGAAACGGGCTGAGCTCGAGGACTTCCGGTGCTCGTCCCAAGAAAACGCGAGCGGGAATGCCCCTGACTCAGTTTTCTCGTCCTGGGGTAAAAAGCGGTCCCCCGACGGTTTCTTCCCTTTGCTCCGTATTGGTCATAAGTCTTTCGATCTTCGGGTCTCGTGCTCCGAAGACTTCAACCCACACTCCTGGCATGCTCCCTGACACGTTTTCCGGAGGTATAGGTCGGGAAGCGAGCTCGTTGGAGGGAGAATTGTGGTGCGACCCAAAACGGTCCAAAAGATGGCCGAAGCTTCCAACGAGTGGCGAACGCTCGTCCGGTGTCAGAAACCACTGAAAATGCACTTGCAGCGAAGGAAACGGGCTGAGCTCGAGGACTTCCGGTGCTCGTCCCAAGAAAACGCGAGCGGGAATGCCCCGGACTCAGTTTTCTCGTCCTGGGGTAAAAAGCGATCCCCCGACGGTTTCTTTCCTTTGCTCCGTATTGGTCATAAGTCTTTCGATCTTCGGGTCTCGTGCTCCGAGGACTTCAACCCACACTCCTGGCATGCTCCCTGACACGTTTTCCGGAGGTATAGGTCGGGAAGCGAGCTCGTTGGAGGGAGAACTGTGGTGCGACCCAAAACGGTCCAAAAGATGGCCGAAGCTTCCAACGAGTGGCGAACGCTCGTCCGGTGTCAGAAACCACTGGAAATGCACTTGCAGCGAAGGAAACGGGCTGAGCTCGAGGACTTCCGGTGCTCGTCCCAAGAAAACGCGAGCGGGAATGCCCCGGACTCAGTTTTCTCGTCCTGGGGTAAAAAGCGGTCCCCCGACGGTTTCTTCCCTTTGCTCCGTATTG
This sequence comes from Cucumis melo, assembly GCF_025177605.1. Lineage (NCBI taxonomy): Eukaryota > Viridiplantae > Streptophyta > Magnoliopsida > Cucurbitales > Cucurbitaceae > Cucumis > Cucumis melo. Next base: position 215,239 of record NW_026123942.1, read on the forward strand.
GTCATAAGTCTTTCGATCTTCGGGTCTCGTGCTCCGAGGACTTCAACCCACACTCCTGGCATGCTCCCTGACACGTTTTCCGGAGGTATAGGTCGGGAAGCGAGCTCGTTGGAGGGAGAACTGTGGTGCGACCCAAAACGGTCCAAAAGATGGCCGAAGCTTCCAACGAGTGGCGAACGCTCGTCCGGTGTCAGAAACCACTGGAAATGCACTTGCAGCGAAGGAAACGGGCTGAGCTCGAGGACTTCCGGTGCTCGTCCCAAGAAAACGCGAGCGGGAATGCCCCGGACTCAGTTTTCTCGTCCTGGGGTAAAAAGCGGTCCCCCGACGGTTTCTTCCCTTTGCTCCGTATTGGTCATAAGTCTTTCGATCTTCGGGTCTCGTGCTCCGAGGACTTCAACCCACACTCCTGGCATGCTCCCTGACACGTTTTCCGGAGGTATAGGTCGGGAAGCGAGCTCGTTGGAGGGAGAACTGTGGTGCGACCCAAAACGGTCCAAAAGATGGCCGAAGCTTCCAACGAGTGGCGAACGCTCGTCCGGTGTCAGAAACCACTGGAAATGCACTTGCAGCGAAGGAAACGGGCTGGGCTCGAGGACTTCCGGTGCTCGTCCCAAGAAAACGCGAGCGGGAATGCCCCGGACTCAGTTTTCTCGTCCTGGGGTAAAAAGCGGTCCCCCGACGGTTTCTTCCCTTTGCTCCGTATTGGTCATAAGTCTTTCGATCTTCGGGTCTCGTGCTCCGAGGACTTCAACCCACACTCCTGGCATGCTCCCTGACACGTTTTCCGGAGGTATAGGTCGGGAAGCGAGCTCGTTGGAGGGAGAACTGTGGTGCGACCCAAAGCGGTCCAAAAGATGGCCGAAGCTTCCAACGAGTGGCGAACGCTCGTCCGGTGTCAGAAACCACTGGAAATGCACTTGCAGCGAAGGAAACGGGCTGGGCTCGAGGACTTCCGGTGCTCGTCCCAAGAAAACGCGAGCGGGAATGCCCCGGACTCAGTTTTCTCGTCCTGGGGTAAAAAGCGGTCCCCCGACGGTTTCTTCCCTTTGCTCCGTATTGGTCATAAGTCTTTCGATCTTCGGGTCTCGTGCTCCGAGGACTTCAACCCACACTCCTGGCATGCTCCCTGACACGTTTTCCGGAGGTATAGGTCGGGAAGCGAGCTCGTTGGAGGGAGAACTGTGGTGCGACCCAAAACGGTCCAAAAGATGGCCGAAGCTTCCAACGAGTGGCGAACGCTCGTCCGGTGTCAGAAACCACTGGAAATGCACTTGCAGCGAAGGAAACGGGCTGAGCTCGAGGACTTCCGGTGCTCGTCCCAAGAAAACGCGAGCGGGGAATGCCCCGGACTCAGTTTTCTCGTCCTGGGGTAAAAAGCGGTCCCCCGACGGTTTCTTCCCTTTGCTCCGTATTGGTCATAAGTCTTTCGATCTTTGGGTCTCGTGCTCCGAGGACTTCAACCCACACTCCTGGCATGCTCCCTGACACGTTTTTCCGGAGGTATAGGTCGGGAAGTGAGCTCGTTGGAGGGAGAACTGTGGTGCGACCCAAAACGGTCCAAAAGATGGCCGAAGCTTCCAACGAGTGGCGAACGCTCGTCCGGTGTCAGAAACCACTGAAAATGCACTTGCAGCGAAGGAAACGGGCTGAGCTCGAGGACTTCCGGTGCTCGTCCCAAGAAAACGC